>NC_142839.1:7878787-8181818 GCF_061612785.1 Hesperophylax consimilis | reverse complement strand
CAAAACTTTAAACATAATAAACCAATCTTTATATAAAAATCTTCAAAGTATTCTTTAATTAAAATTGGTACATAACACTAAGGATAAAAATAAGCACCTCAGGCGTTAAGAAATGATATTAATTGCTCTTTGGGAAGCCAATTTAAAAATAAATATGAACAAATGCGAATTCGTTAAGGAAGAAATTAAATTTTTAGGCCATATACTGAATAATAATGGGTAACAACCTGACACCAGTAAATTAGATGGCATACGTAAATTCCCCTTGCCTAAAACAAAGGCAAATAATTTTTCGCTAACCCTGAAGAAGAAGAAGAAGAAGTAGAAGACGCAAAAATTTTAATGGACATCCAAAGTCAACAAGAAGGGTCGAATATATTACGAGTGAAGATATAAATGAGTTTTTGGGTAAGATCAGCTAACGTTCCCGATAACAAACTAACGCACGTTCAAAACCAATAGGTAAATAACGGTAGCAGTAAAGTAACGGCTGGAAATCTGTCATAGAATTGGCGATTTCCACCTCCGTCGAAAGAAAAAAAACCAACAGTGTAAAATCTTGCGACATGATGTAAGTTAAATGAAAATGTGATTAAAGAGGTTAGGTGATTTGACTTACCCTTATGATGCAACCAATCGAGAGGGTAAGACAAATAATTTTCGTTAACCCTGAAGAAGAATTAGAAGACGCAGAATTTATTATGAAAATAATTCCGACAACACCTTTTTACTGTAGGTTTATGTTATTCCTGTTAGTGCAGAAATCCTTCAAAACTAAGGTGAACATCGGAATCAGTATTGGTCACATTCAACTTTTAAATAAACGTGCTTCAATGGCAAGGGCAGTGTATTCTTATGTTATTATTCATTTATAGGCCATTATTTAATTTAAACCAACTAGTATAAGCCGCTAATTAAAACTCTTTACCAGGGAAGAAACATCATAACACAAGTTTATCAGCATAATTTACTACCATCAACACTAGCAGATGCCACACGATACGGCATCGTATAAAGTGATGGGATATTCCACTATTTACACGAATTATTGGAGAAGAATAAAGATATGTTTTCTAAATCAGTACTCGTGACCAACGACGAATGCAGCATACAAGGAAAAACATTTGATATGGGACGAATTATCAACAAAGAAACGTTAGTTAGTTAGTTAGTTACTCTAGAGAAGAACTACAAGTATTACAGCTACCCACATTACATGTAGACGAAATAGAGAAATCACACCAAGATTCCAGTACCACCACCAACGTGACAGAAACCAATGGAAGTCTACATATACACTAACAAGTTGCCTAATAATAATGGCAATTGGATATATCCTATGGAAACTATGTAAACTTTTCGAAACCCGAAGGAGTTTCCATTTAAGGGGGGGAGAGTTAACTACTCCAGACGACCATCATCTACAAGAAGGCGCAGGAAAGCAGGATGTCCTTTACACCCCGCCTTCACCTTGTTCAGTCATTAGTATTGTTTAGTAATCAATATTGTTTAAGTAATTAGCTATTGGAATGTTGTTAATTAATATGCTGGACCCAAGCGCCTCCATCGAATAAAATCCGGTAATTGACATGATCAATCAATTAGAACCGCTATATAAACGGCCGCATCTTCCTAAGCAAATAAGTCTGTCTTGTTGATTAAATCTAAACACTTGTTTATCGTATTGCTCAACTTGATCGCTTCCACTTGAAATTGTATCTTCCTGTTGTTTATATTCTTGTAAAAACTATTAAAAAAATAAAAGGATAATTATATCCAAATAAGAGTTCATATTTTTTTATAAAAAAGTGAACGATAAAAGTTAACTCCCGTGAATATTCTTCTGCAAATAAAAGATCCACAGAAACACCTGGAAGCATTCGAATTTTGTCTAAGAAGAGAAAACGACAGTAAAATAAATGACGAACTGTTTAGAAAAAACCTAACTATTTATATTTATTTAAATATATAAATCAAAATAAAATGTCGATAATTCCATTTTTCGGTCTTCTGGTCAAGGAAATGTAAGCGATTATTATCTTGGAAAGATTTCAATATAAGAAACATGATATATTGAAAATAATCGTAAGAGAGAAAACATGGATAAACCAATCACTTGAATCGGACCATGTGAAGAGTCAGAATAACAGAGAGGTATGTATGAGAAGATGTATGAATGTGAAGCAAGGAGTGTGTGATAGTTTGTTTGTTTGGCCGTCCGTCCTCTGTGCCTACCCCTAAGTTAGTTAGGCATGAAAAAAAGGAAATTCCAACAAAAACTTTCGTAAAAGATGAGCAGTTTTTAAATCAAGAATAAGAAATAATTTCGACTTGAGAGGTAAATGGTATAATTTTTTTTAATTTAAGTTTATTTAATTACTGTTGATGTGTTGGAGAGGATGGGTGATTCGTCTTACCCTCGTGATGAAAAGCAACACACTTAACTTTTCGCTAACTCTGAAGAAAAAAAAAAGTGAAAGATGCAGAATTAATTGTGGAAATAATTCCGACTGGGAATTAAATGGTATAAACTTTTAAAGATTGGTTTACATAATTACTGTTGGTGAGGATGGGTGATTTATCTTACCCTCGTGATGCAAAGCAACACACTTCACTTTTCGCTAACTCTAAAGAAAAAAAAGTGGAAGATGCAGAATCAATTGTGGAAATAATTCCGACTGGGAAGTAAATGGTATATACTTTTAAAAGTTGGTTTACATAATTACTGTTGGTGAGGATGGGTGATTCATCTTACCCTCGTGATGCAAAGCAACACACTTCACTTTTCGCTAACCCTGAAGAAAATAAAGAACAAGTAGAAGAAGCAGAATTAATTGTGGAAATAATTCCGACTAGACATTAAGTTTCCGTCAAAACTTTAAATAAAATAAATTAATCTTCTCATAAAAATCTTCCAAACGAACTTCGTTGCGTATGCAATGTTGGTAGACTTAGTTAAGTGAAAATCATGTCAGAAAATAAAGTAACGCCAACGTGGGAATCCTTGAAGACTTCCTACAAGATTACTTCTGTCTCACTCAGTCCGTAGCACAATTCATACTTGAACCTCAAACCTTTAAACAATTGCCTGATGAAAGAATGAGCAATTTCACATTTCGCCTAGATATTTTAGATAAAAAAATTTGTCAGGGCAATAAAATATGAAAACGACAATAAACCCAAGTACTAGTCGGCATGTTTAAGATGAAGGACGACATTTCCCTGAGAGCCTTCCTCGGGGGAGTCTCGCGTGAATATCGCACCCTTCTGCTAATAAAAGATCCACACACACACCTAGAAGCATCCGAATTCTGTCTAAGATTTTATAAGGTTAAGGTTATAAATTTATTTAAATATATAAATCAAAATAAAATGTCGATAATTCCATTTTTCGGTCTTCTGGTCAAGGAAATGTAAGCGATTATTATCTTGGAAAGATTTCAATATAAGAAACATGATATATTGAAAATAATCGTAAGAGAGAAAACATGGATAAACCAATCACTTGAATCGGACCATGTGAAGAGTCAGAATAACAGAGAGGTATGTATGAGAAGATGTATGAATGTGAAGCAAGGAGTGTGTGATAGTTTGTTTGTTTGGCCGTCCGTCCTCTGTGCCTACCCCTAAGTTAGTTAGGCATGAAAAAAAGGAAATTCCAACAAAAACTTTCGTAAAAGATGAGCAGTTTTTAAATCAAGAATAAGAAATAATTTCGACTTGAGAGGTAAATGGTATAATTTTTTTAATTTAAGTTTATATAATTACTGTTGATGTGTTGGAGAGGATGGGTGATTCGTCTTACCCTCGTGATGAAAAGCAACACACTTAACTTTTCGCTAACTCTGAAGAAAAAAAAAGTGAAAGATGCAGAATTAATTGTGGAAATAATTCCGACTGGGAATTAAATGGTATAAACTTTTAAAGATTGGTTTACATAATTACTGTTGGTGAGGATGGGTGATTTATCTTACCCTCGTGATGCAAAGCAACACACTTCACTTTTCGCTAACTCTAAAGAAAAAAAAGTGGAAGATGCAGAATTAATTGTGGAAATAATTCCGACTGGGAAGTAAATGGTATATACTTTTAAAAGTTGGTTTACATAATTACTGTTGGTGAGGATGGGTGATTCATCTTACCCTCGTGATGCAAAGCAACACACTTCACTTTTCGCTAACCCTGAAGAAAATAAAGAACAAGTAGAAGAAGCAGAATTAATTGTGGAAATAATTCCGACTAGACATTAAGTTTCCGTCAAAACTTTAAATAAAATAAATTAATCTTCTCATAAAAATCTTCCAAACGAACTTCGTTGCGTATGCAATGTTGGTAGACTTAGTTAAGTGAAAATCATGTCAGAAAATAAAGTAACGCCAACGTGGGAATCCTTGAAGACTTCCTACAAGATTACTTCTGTCTCACTCAGTCCGTAGCACAATTCATACTTGAACCTCAAACCTTTAAACAATTGCCTGATGAAAGAATGAGCAATTTCACATTTCGCCTAGATATTTTAGATAAAAAAATTTGTCAGGGCAATAAAATATGAAAACGACAATAAACCCAAGTACAAGTCGGCATGTTTAAGATGAAGGACGACATTTCCCTAAGAGCCTTCCTCGGGGGAGTCTCGCGTGAATATCGCACCCTTCTGCTAATAAAAGATCCACACACACACACCTAGAAGCATCCGAATTCTGTCTAAGATTTTATAAGGTTAAGGTTATAAATTTATTTAAATATATAAATCAAAATAAAATGTCGATATTCCATTTTTCGGTCTTCTGGTCAAGGAAATGTAAGCGATTATTATCTTGGAAAGATTTCAATATAAGAAACATGATATATTGAAAATAATCGTAAGAGAGAAAACATGGATAAACCAATCACTTGAATCGGACCATGTGAAGAGTCAGAATAACAGAGAAGTATGTATGAGAAGATGTATGAATGTGAAGCAAGGAGTGTGTGATAGTTTGTTTGTTTGGCCGTCCGTCCTCTGTGCCTACCCCTAAGTTAGTTAGGCATGAAAAAAAGGAAATTCCAACAAAAACTTTCGTAAAAGATGAGCAGTTTTTAAATCAAGAATAAGAAATAATTTCGACTTGAGAGGTAAATGGTATAATTTTTTTAATTTAAGTTTATATAATTACTGTTGATGTGTTGGAGAGGATGGGTGATTCGTCTTACCCTCGTGATGAAAAGCAACACACTTAACTTTTCGCTAACTCTGAAGAAAAAAAAAAGTGAAAGATGCAGAATTAATTGTGGAAATAATTCCGACTGGGAATTAAATGGTATAAACTTTTAAAGATTGGTTAACATAATTACTGTTGGTGAGGATGGGTGATTTATCTTACCCTCGTGATGCAAAGCAACACACTTCACTTTTCGCTAACTCTAAAGAAAAAAAAGTGGAAGATGCAGAATTAATTGTGGAAATAATTCCGACTGGGAAGTAAATGGTATATACTTTTAAAAGTTGGTTTACATAATTACTGTTGGTGAGGATGGGTGATTCATCTTACCCTCGTGATGCAAAGCAACACACTTCACTTTTCGCTAACCCTGAAGAAAATAAAGAACAAGTAGAAGAAGCAGAATTAATTGTGGAAATAATTCCGACTAGACATTAAGTTTCCGTCAAAACTTTAAATACAATAAATTAATCTTCTCATAAAAATCTTCCAAACGAACTTCGTTGCGTATGCAATGTTGGTAAGACTTAGTTAAGTGAAAATCATGTCAGAAAATAAAGTAACGCCAACGTGGGAATCCTTGAAGACTTCCTACCAGATTACTTCTGTCTCACTCAGTCCGTAGCACAATTCATACTTGAACCTCAAACCTTTAAACAATTGCCTGATGAAAGTATGAGCAATTTCACATTTCGCCTAGGGATTTTAGATAAAAAAATTTGTCAGGGCAATAAAATATGAAAACGACAATAAACCCAAGTACTAGTCGGCATGTTTAAGATGAAGGACGACATTTCCCTGAGAGCCTTCCTCGGGGGAGTCTCGCGTGAATATCGCACCCTTCTGCTAATAAAAGATCCACACACACACACCTAGAAGCATCCGAATTCTGTCTAAGATTTTATAAGGTTAAGGTTATAAATTTATTTAAATATATAAATCAAAATAAAATGTCGATAATTCCATTTTTCGGTCTTCTGGTCAAGGAAATGTAAGCGATTATTATCTTGGAAAGATTTCAATATAAGAAACATGATATATTGAAAATAATCGTAAGAGAGAAAACATGGATAAACCAATCACTTGAATCGGACCATGTGAAGAGTCAGAATAACAGAGAGGTATGTATGAGAAGATGTATGAATGTGAAGCAAGGAGTGTGTGATAGTTTGTTTGTTTGGCCGTCCGTCCTCTGTGCCTACCCCTGAGGGGAATGGCGTTATGGTTTGTAAGGTATGAAAAAAATGAAATGCCAACAAAAACTTTCGTTAAAAATGAGCAGTTTTTAATTCAAGAATAAGAAAATTTCTATTTCAATAACAATTTTTGTTCTGGCATGGTTTGCAGATGCAAGTGACAGGAGACGTTCCTATAGTTATCAAGGGAAAACAATGATCCCGGATAACGTTCGCATGCTAAGGTTTCATGTTGTATGAAGGCACGATGTTACAATAAACAGATACTTCTCGATTGCTTCTTTTTTCTTATGATTTGTGATCTTTGAATAGTGATTCATTCACGCACTCACTTATTCATGAATTTAATACATAGACTGATAAATTAGAGCAATCCGCTTTGTAGTATACCTGACCTAACACGTTGCTCTTGATATTATTTTTCATAAAAAACGCGTTACACAAAACTACAACTCATCCAAATATTGTTGACCACAGTGTCTACCTAGGCGTCTACTGGTTTTGACAAAATTTTACTCGCGCCAGGCGCCGATCGGCCCGGGGCCGGCCCTGCTGACCGTTATTAATTGTATAGTCAAACACCCCATTGTTAAAAAAAGTATAATTTATATCAGATACATCTAGTAAAAATAAAATCAGAAGAATTACGAGTCTGCGTACACATTTATTGATTAGGAGAGGTGCACTTTTATCAGACCCAGTGCCTTTGCTCTAGTCTCGACGCTCAAATTTAATTATTTCTGATTAACGCTTTCCTCAAATCTCAAATGTTTCCATGGGGATCTTTACGGATGTAGGTTACTTATATTTAAGATTAATATAAACAGGTCATACCATAGGTCAACCATAACATTAGCGTTAAGTGCCAGATTTAATTTTTCTATACCATAAATTAGTAACTTCCTGAGGGATTCCTCTAGAAAGATTTGATATTTTAATAACACGTTCATCAGAAATAATTCCAATAAAACCCACGGAAAGATTGATTTTCTATTACCTACTTGCAAATACGCGAGCTAAAATAACTCTTGCTCTAATTACCAATCACATTTATAAATTTCTATTGGGTTACTTTTAATTTATATTAAAAAAAATGAATTTTAAATAATTAGACAAATTAAGTTTGAAAACTAATAGAAAGATCTGTCAGTAATAAAGCAGATGATAACCTAATTTTTTGTGTTACCGTAGAATGCTAAAACAATGGACTTCTAATAATTGAAATAGTTATGGAACAAAATACGTCCAAAGAAAATATCAAAAATTACATTTAAAAATAGATGTGTTGGACTCACGTGAAGCAGATAACAATATAAAACTTCTTCAGTAGCAGTCTTCCGTACATTGCAGGGTTAGAGATGTGATTTTTCTTCATTTCGTCGGCGCCTTGTACATGTTACGTCCAGCATCTTGAAAGTCCTCCCGAATATCCGTTGAATGTTTTCCTGAACTTGATAATGTATTTTGAAATATTCGCAGTAGCAGCTTGTGTGGGCCATCGCGTCTCTGGCATATTATTAATTTCGTAGAATATATGAATAGCAGAATAGGTGGCAACTTGAACACTCGTCATTTCCCTTGTGAACTTTCGCAAAAACCTTTCAGCACTGTTGATAATATTCCATAAAGGTGATCTGCCCAGTTTAATTTATTGTATCTGGTTCTGACTTTAACGGTTATACCCCTCCATGCCAAATCTCGGAACCGGGAACTGTTTATCGGTTGGTTTACTTTTCGGGTATTTTGTCACCTTCCCTTCTTGTTGCTGACCTCCATTTGTTTTTACTTTGCCGTCGTAAAATAATCCTGTGATACAGCGGTAGACATCTCGCAGAGGTAGGATACAAGGTCGGTCTCCTCCCAGAAATCCAGAATCTACTCCAGTTGTTCCCTCCATGGCCACATTAACGTTATTTATCCTTAAACTGATTTTATTTTAACAACGAACTTCACTTTGGAAAATCAGATGTGACTATCTTTATTTTACAGTATTTATTTCACTGACACTGACTTAGTTGAACATCAATCTCAGACTGAACTACTGACCAGGGTAGTTCCCGCTTTTATAGGATGCCAAAAGTTGTTTTTAGTTCAAAATGCAATTAGTGACCAACATGGTGAAACCAATGTATTGTTATCGCTGCAAAGTGAAAGTTAATATTTGCATTCTTAGAATTTCGGGTTCACGGCACTAACGACCGTCGATTTATTATCGTAGTTCTGCTAACTGACCTTCGAGACTCATAGTTACTTATGAACCTAAGTTGACACTAATGACAAATGGAATTTACTGGAAAGGTTCTAGGTAAATATGATATCCGTTGTTAAGAAGACGATAGATCAGGAGTTCTCAACAGTTTTGTGAAACGAATTCTTGATCCGGGTCATGTGAAGAGCGAATACAACATAAAAGTAAACATATCTAGGAATTTGAATCAGACAGAGATTGTGTGGCGGTCCATCTCTTTTGCCTTCCCCTGAGGGAAGATGGTAAGGTTTGTTTATGATGTTCACACACATAAAATAATGTTCGATCGGTTCATTTTATTTTTATATTTAACTAGCTGACGTGAACCTGGCGTTTGTCGGGGACTTACAAATGGTTTGGGGTAAATTTTTGAGGTTGTGAATTCTAGTTTACCTGACAACTGGGTGCATTTCTCATCTCATTCCAGTGCAGAGATAATGCATTAAGTCTTTCTCGAGCGTCCTTGACTTCTTCTACAATTCAAATCACTCCTTACACTTCTGGCACTAATAAGACCAACCTTGAAACTTTCAGTGAAATCCGATTAATGGTACAGAAACGCACACGGGACCAACAAAGAGACAATCATTTTTAAATACACAGATATCTACAATTTTGAAAATACTGCCTAATAAGTTGCGTAACTAGTCGATTCTAAAAGATATTATCCTGATGCAAGGGATTTCAACAAACTTTAAAAGATTATTTAAAAACTTTCAAACTCTTCAAACCACAAGCTGACAAATCTATGGAAGACTAGTATTAAAATCTGATATGCATAAACCTAATGTAAATCCTATTTTATATGTACTATATAGTGGAAGATATACTCAGTATCACCCTCGTCTAAGACCTCCATTCAGAATTGAAACGTTGCTTGAAATGGCTTTGGCCGTATTTGTTGACCAGATCTGAACAGCCAGGTAATTTTTTTAAATATTTATTTTTTATTTTTTTTTATATATACAATAATATTATTATTGGGTTTATAAAAACAGTTTATTTTTAAACAAGTTCTGCTGTGTAATTATTATTACGCGTGACAGCTGTTTCGCCCAAAGGCATTATCAAACTGTGGGTAGCCCACTTACAGACGATACATTTATATTATTTCTATGTAGGTATTTTAAATTCAATTACTGATTTCTTAATTGATTTCTGTGTAAAAATTAAAAAGCTATTCTAATTAATGAACAAACCAATATAATTCGTTCACCCCTACTAGATATCTTCAAACCCAGTGCAAATACGAGTGCACATTGAAGTACTTAATTATACTATTAAAATAACCCTATGAGTCATCGTTTGGGAATAACTAACATTAAGACATTCAGTCAAATTTAAACATTACACTAATTGGGGAAACTTTACTAGGGTAATAACCATCAATAATTTCTAACATTTTTACACAGAAATCAATTAAGAAATCAGTAATTGAAATTAAAATACCTACCTAGAAATAATATAAATGTATCTGTATATATGTATAATATGTATGTATCTGTAAGTGGACTACACACAGTTTGATAATGCCTTCAGAGGGCGAAACAGCTGTCACGCGTAATAATAATTACACAGCAGAACTTGTTTAAAAATAAACTGTTTTTATAAACCCAATAATAATATTATTGTATATATAAAAAAATAAAATGGAGTTCTACAAATTAAACTTAATAACAATAAAAAAAAGCCAGGTAATTTCTCATCTCCTTCCCCTCCCAACTACCTTCAGCCTTGCAATATACCCAAATTGGGGATGCCATAGTCTTACTGGCTTCAGATGGTGGGAGCAGTTGGGCCTCCTGTGCGTACAATTAAAAAACTTACCTTTAATGAAAAAAAGTTATTCGTAGATTTTATTTTGGCTTCTCTGACGAAGTGGGCATCGTGTTGCGAACCCCTGCAACGCATCATACCCCCGAATCGGGTATCGGTAATAAAGCATATAAACTTAAATAACTTTTATGACATGACAGTCGAAACTCTGAGAATGAATCACCGCTTGTCGGTAAACGCATCCATTTTTAACAGCTAACAGTAACATAATGATTGGTATTTAGTAAACATTTTTAGAATTTATTAATTATTATCATAATATTGATAACTATTTACACAGAAATAAAACAGATTGATACGAGTAATCATTGATGTTTATATAACCTCATTGCGAGTAATACTATACTTTGAGCTGGGCGGGAAGCAGCTGAAATACCAATGATAGATTTGGACATTTTCACTTTATCATTAAACAAATAGAAATTGTTGTTACCGAGTTATGTATGATAACTAAACTAACTAACTAACCATGACGCCGTTTCCGCAGGGATAGGCAGAGAGGACGGAACAAAAAAAAATCGTTCTTGGCACACACTCCTTACCTCATTCACATTCGCTCATCGTCTCATACATACTTTTCTGTTATTCATTACATGGTCCGACTCAAGTATCTGGTTCACTTGATCGCGCCATGTCTTCTTCGGGCGTCCCCGACTTCTTTTATCATTCACATTCGCGTCATATATACTTCTCACACTAATATATACGTTCATTCGCCCCACATGCCCAAATCATCTAAGCGTCCCTTTTTTAATCTTACTCATTACACTTATATCAGCCGTGCATTCTTTGCGAATCTACACATTTCTGACACGACCATAAGTGGCTTTACCACACATACGCCTCACGGACCTTATTTCTACAGCATTTAATCTGTTTTCGTTCTTACATCAGGGTAGATACCGGTACTCCATAGTGGACTGCTGGCTTCGCTTCTTTCTACAATTTTTTGTTAGCGCCATCTGCGTTCAGTCATCCATTAATTGAGTTTCCTGCAATTATTATTATTTTTATATCTCTATCAGCCATATCCATCACTTGTAAACATACTTCCCAAAATAATAATGATTTAAAAGCTAAAGTAAACTAATTTGTAAAAGCCCCTAAAAAGGGCGTTAGTAAATATAAAAACAGGAAGGTACTAAACATAGAATTAAGAAGAATTCAGAATACACCCAAATGCATCCAAATATTTGGTCAATCGGTCCTTAAATTTCCAATATAAAACTGTGTTTCACCATGATTACGAAACTTAAATGAGATGGCGATATTCGATGTCAGGCGAGTGTGAGTGAGACAGAACGTGCTGAATGGTCTAGAACCAAAAGGTATTAAGTTAGTGGCGATATTTGTTTCAATTTAAAATTTGTGTGGGACTTTATGATACTAAACAAATTAAACGGATTTTAAATCCATCATAATCGTTAATTGGATGTATGATTGGGGACGAGAATTTATCTGATTAATTTGTGTAATTTCACAAACTACTAATTTAAAATAATATATAGTATATTTGCAACACATTCCAGAGTGGAAGATACTCTCAGTATTGCCCTGCTGTAAGACAACCATTCAGAATTGAAACACCGCTTGAAATGGATTTAGCCGTGTTTGGTGAACAGAACTGAATAGCCAAGTACTCTCCCACCTTCCGCTTAAACATCTCCTTCCCTTCCCCACTACCTACGGCCTCACAACATATTCCTATTGGGCACGCCATAGACTCACCGGCTTCAGACCTTCAATCATAATAAATTAATCAAATACATAGTGAAATATACTTAAATGCTTTTGTATATTCTTTTAATTTATAGCGAAATATAAATAAATGTTAATATTTTTTTTTAATTTATATACAATCTTTTTCTTTATCGGCAATCTTAAAACTATTCAATCAATTAAAATTAAATCACTACCTATAATCTTAGATTGTTTGTCACATGCAGGATATCAATCATACATAATCTCACCAACAAGAGAAAATCTGAATAATTCCACGACTCTAGATCGCATATTTATCAAACCACACAAACACGTTATAACTAAAACAACTCTTAAAACAAACATTACTGACCACTACCCAACATTCTACGGACACAGCATATTAACCACAAATTCAAAAGTATACTCTAAACTGTTGAAATAAATGAAATTAATTACATCACATTAAACAATTTACTTCATTCAGAAAAATGGGACAACATACTATCAATAGCTAACCTAAATTCAGCATTAGAATTATTTTATAAAACTCTAGAAGCTTATATTTCGAGGAGTACAAATAAAATTGTTATCGCTAAGAGAAATTATAAAAAAGTTAAGCCTTGGATCACTGTAGTACTAATAGTCTCTATTAAATAAAGAGATAAATTATACAAAGAGATGTTAAATTATCAAAAAGCCTGTCAAATAAATAACACAATAATGATGCCTTTTATGAAAACGAAATATTTAATGTATAGAAATTTACTAAATAGGTAAATAAGAAATTGTAAAAAGAAGTATTATTGTGAACAAATTGATAGTGTAAAAAATGATACAAAAAAGTGGAATATTATTAACGAAATCACGAACAAAAAAAAAGTATCAACCGATGTTAGTGAGATTATAATAAATGAAAATATTATAACTGACAAATCGGCCATTGCATAAAACTTTAACAACTTTTTTACAAATGTAGTAGATCAAGTACTTGAATAATAATAATACTCTAGTAAAATTGATAATACCCGTAGACTCATATTTACACTTACTCTCAACTAACGATTCAATTAACTCCTTAAAATATTTTCACCCATCACAACAAATGAAATTGATAAACACATTGACGGTCTAAAATCAACAAATTCTACAGGAATTGGTGGTTTATCAGGTAACACACTAAAAATAATAAAACATTACATTTTAACTCCATTGCAACATATTTTTAGTATATCCTTAAAAGAGGGACATTTTCCCGAACAATTAAAAATCTCTATCATAATACCAATTCACAAATCGGGAGAAACGCACATATAAGACATCTACAGACCTATTTCCTTGGTCTCAAACCTCTCAAAATTATTTGAAAAATGTATCAAAAATAGAATAATGAATTACCTAGAACAAAACAAAATTCTGTCCCAAAATCAATATGGCTTCAGAACAAAACTTTAGCGGCTGCAAAATTTTTGCAGCCGCTAAAGGTTTTAATGCCACACGAGTGTTTTTTAAACCAATTAGTTCTTCTCTATCGTACACAATCACCATACTGATGCCATAAACTAACCGGCTTGCACATTTATATTATCGGGTACATATTTTCAGAAACACAAAAAAACAAAACAAGGTGTTAGTGAGATGAGACCCAGCACCCGAAGGGACAAAACATGTGGTCAATGGTCAATGGTCAGGGCACAAATTATTCGGTCTATGGCACTGTATTTAGAAACACTGTTAGATTGATTTTTAAATCGTAACAAACATTATTCTGAAATTCCGAATTACGTCCACACTGGTAACTTTAAAATTATTTCGAGTTTATTCACTTAACCTAAAAATTATAATAATTATTTAAAAGAGTTAAATTTATGGCTTTTCGATAGAGCAGTTGAAACTTTTTTATTTAATTTGTATCAATTTATGTTTCTCATAAAATATACACCATATATTACACTAAACACTTATAACTTCACTATACACTATTGTAAACACTTTTTATACAAACCGTTTAGACAAAATGTTATCTTGTTTTTGTTTTATATGCCCACAGTTTGTTTATTTCTAGATACAATAATACAATAACTTAAATATATTACCCACACACAGGCTGCGCCTTAGTGGGTTCCCATTATTCGTATTGATTTATATAATATTGTACGTAATTCATGTAAAAATTGGGAAAAATAAAGGAATAAAAAAATTTAAAAAATAAAAATCTAGTAACTTTTTATTCTTTCTCTGTATCACACATTATATTATGTATTAAGCTCTTGAATATATATTTTTATTTTAAAAGCAATAATTACTAGCCCAAAACACAAATATAAAATGAAAAAATCTTCCGAGAAAAAATAAATGCTGCCGACGTGAATTGAAGCCGCACCCTTCTGATGCTCGGATTTGCTTGTCGATAGGAGAGGAGTAAATATCTATTATGAATTATGCACTTTTTTGTTAGGTATCTGCAACATAAAAACTATTTATGTGCTTGTATATTGCATATTATTTTATATGTTTATTCTCTGTCGTGCACTTTTAGATATAAATTTCTTAAGGGTTACTGATACCTAAAAGTGTATGTTAATTTCGTTGTTATTTACAGTTAAAAAACTTTTTTCTCTGCATCATGCATGCACTAACTCCATCTAAAAGTTTATCGAGATGTTGATAGTTAATAAATAAATGAATATTTAATGAAATAGGTTCGCAATACATAAGGACAATATGTTGGAAAACAAATATTTTAAATTTAGCACCAGTGTCTCATTGTTTTGGAAAGAGTTTTCAAAAATCATTGTATAATGCTAAGGAAATCTTAAAACACCAAAATGATTTTTTTAAATTTTTTGTAATTTTAATATTCAGAATTATAGTCTTTTCGCCCCATACACTATTGTTTTGCACCAGCGTAAATATTATTTTCTGTGCATCGCCCTAGTGACCAAAATTCATAATATTATTGTGATATGCTTTAGATATTTTTAGTGACAAAATCTGAACAGCCATTTTCACCTAACCCTCCTCATCCCTCCCCTATTTCCATTTGCCTTATAGTTCTTCTGGCTTCGGGATTTTAGAACTTTCGGGCGATGTAACAAAAATAAATGACATGATGCTATGATGATTTGAATAAGTCTTGTGTTGCGTATTCTCTATTGGTCAACGTTTAGGACAGCCTCGCAGTACCCTGAATCATTCGCTGTATTGTTATTATAAATCAATCAACGTAATACTTTTCTTTACTTAGAATCACATCATATCATAAACTTCATTATTTATTCAATAACAAAAGTTAAGGCTGATCTTTATAAGCCTCAGGTCTAGGGTAGAATAATCTAATAGAAAATGAAATCTTTTTCACTTTTGCGAGCTTTGCAAATCACTGCTTGTATACTATGTATTTAGGATTAACTACACCGTTCTCCATGTAATTTACACGTAGAATATGATAATGCTAGGTTCGGGTGCGTCTAACCCATGCATTACGAGTTTCAGCGGGACGATCTGACCCTAGTGCAGACATAATGCAGGGGCTTCATGCATCGCTCATGCAGATTTGATTAGAACCGCTGTGGGCCATAGACAAACAGCGTGATTATTGAGACAAAAATCTTCAGAATCGATCGTTCAAATTGGTGGAAAGCTGCCTTGGGATTAAAAATCGATTAAATTGCCCCCTTATATTAATAAAAGGCAATATAATGCGATAATTCATGCGAAATGTGTAATATTTATATAATTGTAAGTAACAAAACTTGTAAGTAGATATTTTAATGAGAATAATCTCATCGCGTAATCTAATATTTTTTGTGAACATGTGTTATATTTATAGAGTTGATAATGAAAGTCCAATTAGTTTTTAGATATCCAAAAATGACAAAGTTATGAGTTATCAAAATAAACATCCGTGAAATGTATGCTATTTTGTCTGGTGACGTCAAAAGCAGTACGGTACATAACTTATTTTTAATAATAATACTGCCGCTCATATGCCATGATGTCAACCTCTTTTAGGTACTATTCGGTATTATTAAAAAAAATACAAAACTTCTGTCCTCGGCGTGTTCTAATTACTATGATTAAGATAAATTTAATAAAATAAAATAAAATACTTTTCGTTTTAAAACCACGAGTTTTTAATAATTTTTAGAACCGACCGGTTTCGCTTTACTCAATCATCTTCAGGGTACAAATTATTAATTTTTTATTTACAACAAAAAGTATTTTATTTTATTAAATATGTCAAACCACAAAGATATTGCTTTCTACAATAATATTAATAAAAATTATTTGGCATATGATATGAAATTTCTTTGTAGGAGACAACCTCATTTAAATTATGTGAGAAGTCACCGAATTTTATAATTGTAGCATTTGTGAAGCCGAAAGAAATTATGAATCCTGTATATAAAGTTCAATCCAATAATATAGAAAGAGTTCAGCACAAATTTCTTAAGTACGTAAATTTTAAGACCAAAATTCCTATTGATTACATTAATAACGTCAGTTTGATGAATCAATTGCATCTAATAACACTGTCTGACGGGAGAATTATTTCAGACCTGGTTGTGTTACACAGAGTCATTAACAACTTAATATTACACAGAGTCATTAACATCCTGTATAATACAGATATTCTCTTATTTACACTGCATCATGTATCACTTTTATGTAAAAGCCTTTTTAGGCGTATATATAAATAAATAGAATATTCGACAATAAGGCAGTGTCTGAGGTACGAAAATTCCATTACGGGTGCAAGTGAAAACTATTCTTTATCCAAAAGCACAATCCTGGATCGACCTTTGTGAAATGGTTGGCGGCGAAAATAGTAATAATAATAAATAGAAGATGAGAAATAGGGGGGTTCTGTTGACTAGTGAATTTCCGAGGGTATTTTGATTGATTCAATAGACTATACTCACTATAGGATGGGTTATCATAGAATTTGAACAATTCATAAAATTTTAAAGTTGATTTTCAAGTTCTCTCAAGGTTCTATTCAAGTTCAATCATTATTTCAGTTTTGTGAAACAACTGGGCAGTAATAGTGTTTTAACAGAAATTGAATAGAACCTTCACAGAACTTGAAAATCCACTTTGAAATTTGATGAATTGTTCAAATTTTGTGATAACCCGTCCAAAGACACCGGGAAATTAGGCACCTGGGTTCAGAGCTTCAGCAATTTCTCCTTTCGATTCTCAAAGATTTACAGAGAAGAAGTCTGTTATATAATATTTTAACAGAACATTATTTTTATTGTTTTTTTCAAAATCGGAACTGATTTGTCAAGAATTCAGACTATCAAGCAATAAGCGTCAAAACGTGAACCAGTCGACATGAAAAAATATCAGAGGCACAGAAATGTCATAAGGAAAAATGTGTCAATTTCTGCAGTGGCCCTAATGTCACAATAACCATAATACACAATTTAAACGTTAAAACGTGAAAAACCAAAATACCAGGAGCACAGAAATATGAATGGGTTATTATTATAAATGTTTATTGCTCAGTGACAGTGGTTGCTAAAAATCAGATAACGAGAAAAAAATGTAGGTATTTTATTTCCACAGCATTTCCTTTGTTATTTTTCTTGATGTATATACCATGTATTAAATTATTTAACGTAACCTTTAATAATAATAAACTGTCCCAGCAGCTGTAAGAAACTGGATATAAAAATTGTTCCAATTTGCGTTACTCGTGCGTGCGTGAGAGTTACAATATTTCTGCACACACTAATCGATCAAATTGATTAATTCTATTTTGTGACCGTTCCTCCTAAGAATGTGTTGATAATACCTTAGGCGGTCTGGAGGATCAGGCCTGTGTTTATAAGGCCATTAACACGGAAGGCACGAGGGGCTAATGAAGGCCTAAGCTATCGAAGACCTGCCCTCTGCACGGGCTAAACCACCCAACCCAATATTACCTGACCTTACCATTTGTAAAAGTTCGCTAAACGCACCACGGTACTTGCTTCAAATAAGAAAAATATGGATGCAGTCGGTGCTCTGGCCTTCAATCAAACATAACTAGGTGCTAATGCGTAGAGCATGGGATGATAATGAGGTGCGATGGTAAAACGACTGCAATTAGGGTTCCTTGCAAAACACCTTGCTCCTAAGGGCATTCATTTTAACCACTGAAATGAATTGCACGAATTCGGACTGGGACTCCAGTACAAAGGTGTTCCTTATCTAGAATGAAAGAAGGGAAGTTGACTATGATCTTCCGGCTCTCTCCAACCAGAAATCGGGTCACACTTGTGGTAATTCATGGTAGATCGTTGAAAATAGGTATTGGTCAAAGTAAAAGAAAAAACTAAAAATTAATTGGAGTTCTACGAATTAAACGTAAACACAATAAAAAAGGCTTTAGGTAAATCTGTCAGTTAAATAAAATTATTAGTTTGACAGAAAAAAATTGCAATATCATCTGACGTAATCTATATCAATGTTTATAACATTGGATAAAAATACTCAAATAGTAAACTTTTTTAAAAAAGGAAGAACCATTTTTCATTAGATCACTTAACAATATTCAGTACTAAATTTGCATAGCCAAAGCATGTAATTTACTAAGCGTAAAAGGTGTGAAAGGCGTGCTAAGGATAAAGTGCTCATGAAAAATGCATTAATTTACGTCTAACTTTGGCACTTTTTGTACATCCTTTCTTTCACCTTGAATAATATTCCACAAACAATTTTTTTAGTCTGATACTTAACTAGCGCTTTATTATGCTATTTGCATCAAAGCTTGGCCTATTTCAGCGTATCGCTCGCCATACCCTACCAATCAGAGCGAGCCATATGCTGAAATAGGCAAAACCACGCAAATATAGCCTGCTTATAGTGTGGTCTGTCACAGGCTTTATACAATCGTACTTATAAATACTATTCGTCACTTTGGCAGGGTTCTATCTTCACTTTAACTTGTTCTGAGATATGAGACGTTTGCAAAGACGATTTCTCATAGTTTATATACCAATTTCTAATTTTGAGTTTGAATCTGATGTAGAGAATTTTAGTTTAAACGAAAAAAAATTCAATAGGACATATACTTACCATTTTAGGACATACCTAAACATGCAGATTAATAACTGCATAAAGTTCTAACTACATTTCCTAATGCCATTCCAAGACAGGGCCACGTCTTATTTAAATATTTTCCTTTAAAATATGCTAAGAAATTGTTAAATAGATGATGAAAATTGGTCTTTGTAAACGTTGACACCTCAGAATACGGAAGGCGAAGTTAAAACTTTATCCAACCTACACTGCAACTTGTAACAACTATCAACTGTCAGATGCAAACAAGATGGCGATTGCAAAATGTTGAAATAGCTTGATTTTAGAGCTTCGACATTCCAGTATCTACGGAAATACAAACCAGATGACCCTGCAAATTATTTTGGCTATAGAAAATTCAAATGGTTTTGTATTAAAATACCATTTTTGAAAATAATTTCAGTTAGAGTTTATTTATTGACTAACCAAAATACTTTTTCCGCGGGGGCAGACAAGACAAGTTAGAGAGATTTAAGGCGATGCCACACGTAGTAATGCAAAATCATGTGTTTTTGGTTTGAAAATTTTGTCGCCTAGAAATGTTTCAGATGCTTTAATTAAATACTGCGAGTAGAATAAATCTTGGCCTTTGAAACAATCGAGTATTTTTTAGATAAGTCTTTTCATAAGCCCAGAAAAAAATGATATAAAATGCCTATGAAAACTGCTTTAAAGTTCAAAATCTCCTACTTACGAACCCGTTTTCGGTTGTGATTTTATTGTATAATGTAATTAAGTTATTAATAAAATAATCTAATTTTTTTAATTTTTTATGCCTGAACATCCACAAAATAAAATAAAAGGCACTTTTTGGCCATGTTTTTTTCTTGCATAAATCAAAACAGGCGGATGGTGTTAAGCGGGAATTTAAACCTTATCACCATCTACGTAAGGGTTGTTATTGATAGCAGCTCAATTTAAAATATTACACGACGTAGTGCATCGCCTTAATAAATGTAATAATATCAATAGTAATAGAGGATAAAATATTAACCGTAAATAGCAATATACAGTGTTTTTACTATTATATGGTCCTCTGCGTACACGGAGAAAATGAGTACGGATAATGTATTAAAATACTGTTAAAAATAGGACTGCATGCCCATTTCCTAATAAAATATGACATTCGAAATGTCTGGTTCACGCGGGTGGCCTTATACTAATAAATATAGAAAATATTCGAGGTTTACTGAAAGTGTGTTATGAAATCTGACAATTCATTCGTCAAAGGCCTGCAGTGCCTTTTTTAATAAGAAAACGATCCATTCATTCGAGTCGTATATTTCCGAAGCTTAAACAACACTCCATAAATAAGTAAAATTTTCTTGACTTTAGAGGCGACTTTCGCAATTACTTCAGAGTTAATAATAAATACTTTTAAATATATTTTGCTCTATTTACTATACGAATACAATGACAAATAAAATAAATATTTTAAAAAAGCATTTTGATAAGCATTAATTTTAAATAAAAAACACAAAATACGAAATTTTAACCCAAAAACCCCTTTTGGGGTGCTTTATTTTTCATTATCTATTAGTAAATCTCTGATGTACCAGGCCGTTCAACTCTATAACAAAATCCCGAAGGAAATTGCTGTGATAGAAAATATTAATAAGTTCAAAAATGAATTAAGAAAATATGTCTATCTCAATTATTAATGTTTCTTTTTTTTGTGACTTTAGTGAAATATTTAAAGAAAGATTATGTTTGCCAAACAATGTACATGTTTATATGTTTATAAAACTATTAGCACACACGAAGATGTGAGCTAACTTAAGATTAATAAATAAAAAATAAAATTATATTAGAACAGTAGATTATTTTTTAATAGTTACAATTAACTCACAAAAAATCATGCAAAATTGAATTCTTTAATGGCCTAAATATCATAATGTAAAATATAAATAAATAAAATGGCACATATCCGTACTAGATATGCTATATCTTTTGAATAAAATGTAACACTATATAGTTTTGTTAGGTATTTTGGCCTCAAATCTCAATTTAAGTTTTGTATGAAAAAGGCCACTAAGCCGTTCCTGTTAATACCTGTGCTTTTAGAACTTTTTTCCAATGAACGTTCAGGTTTATACATACCTACCAATTTCACAATCCATTAAAAACCATTTAATTTGTGGAAAGAAGATACACAACTTTTTTCAATAATCGGTTAAATGTTGCAGATTTGATTCGGGAATTTATCAGTCGTAAAAGGCAGATGACCGGAAACCAACTACCTCTCTGATCTGGTATCTCGGCAGGTTGGTACGAGTGAAATTAAGTAGAGTTACGAAAGTGTTATATTAATGAACTCTTTTTTATTATTCCTTATTAATTTAAGCAGATAGAATAGATAGGTACATGATTAAGTTTTTCAGAAATTAATTATTTTACATGCAAAAAAATATAAGACAAATTTGAAAAAAAAAATTTTTGGCAATTAGTTAACACCAAAATATTGAAACTACTTTTCTTTTAATTATTTGTTTATTCTTTTCAATGATATGTATACAATTATTGGGCTGTGGTAATGTTACAGCACGAAATAGTAATTGAACCAATAACATTTTTTGTCTATTGCTGTTCGAAAACAATGTTATGTTTTCATTATTGAAACAATCATTGTTTATTTTTCATTTATTGTTAATAAGTTTAATTTGTAGAACTCCATTTTATTTATTTTTATTTTTTTATATTCAATAATATTGTTATTGGGTTTATAAAAACAGTTTATTTTTAAACAAGTTCTGCTGTGTAATTATTATTACGCGTGACAGCTGTTTCGTTCACCCCTACTAGATATCTTCAAACCTAGTGCAAATATGAGTGCACTATGAAGTACTTAATTATGCTATTAAAATAACCCTATGAGTCATCGTTTGGGAATAACTAACATAAAGACATTCAGTCAAATATAACATTACACTAATTGGGGAAACTTTACTGGGGTAGTAACCATTAATAATTTCTAACATTTTACTCAAAAATCAATTAAGAAATCAGTAATTGAAAATTAAAATACCTACCTAGAAATAATATAAATGTAACGTCTGTAAGTGGGCTACCCACAGTTTGATAATGCCTTCAGAGGGCGAAACAGCTGTCACGCGTAATAATAATTACACAGCAGAACTTGTTTAAAAATAAACTGTTTTTATAAACCCAATAACAATATTATTGAATATTTATTTTTCATTTTACGAGTATATTTTTTTAATTGAAAGTTTTTTTTATTCATACAAATATATACTGTACGGTTCCATGATAACTCAACACAGTAATTATTCAACACAATTTAAAAAGTGATATAAAGTCAGTAAAAACGATGAAAATTATTTTTTTAACCTAACCTAACCTAACCTACTTAACCCAGTTAAAAAAGTTTTTGTTTTCTCATTTTCCATGGTTTTATATAACTTTTCAAAAATGTGATGAATTATCATTTTGATGATTTATCCGGTCACCACAGTTAATGTATCTTTGGGCCAGCCTGGTTTTGCAGTGGGGCAAACTTTTTGTTGTTAAATTGATCGATTAAATTATTGATCTCAGATTTAGAACTAACCCTCTAAATAACTAGCTATTGGTAGGGATTAACGTTCTAATACTTCGATTGGTATTTTTAGAAATATTTAGATAATTATGCACTGCACAGCCCTCACATGTTACGTCAGTCAGGAATTTAGATTGAACGGTTACAGTCTGTGTAAACGCAAAGTTTAATAAAAACAAACTTTCGCATTATTCATTTTCTACGGATGTCGTTTTGAGAGTATCTTTATAGTTTGTTGTTCGATGGTAAAAATCTTCTGAGTATAGGTAGTTTAGGTTGGTTTGTCTGCACTGTGGAAGGTTCCCACGCTGGCTGGGTAGGGCGCCTTGAGGTCGCGTAAACGCCGAAACCACAAAGTGGTCAACAACACTACACTGAATAAAGCGTATGTGGTCAGTTGTCAGTCAGTTGCCAACCCTGTCATCACCTCGAAACAAATGTTTCAACAAACATCGTCGTGTACATTTATCGATTTATTAAATGGATTGTGGAGATGTAAATATATACCCAGACTGTTCAGTTCTTATAATTTATCCACACAGCAGACTGACCTAATTTTGAAACATGAAAAAAAATTAATTTTTAGGGCGATCCAAACTAGCCATGAGTCGTTTATAGTTAGCTTTTTTTCATGAGTGACTCCCAGCTAAACCGTACAACGGCTAAATTGAACGGTACCTTCTTTTTATGAGATATTTTAGAAAACTACAGCCATTAAAATTGTCCAAGAATTAATTGTTATTACATACTTAGAGACGTGAACGGCATCTGACAATCCTACACCTACTAACTACCTAGCATATTATTTTCCTCGTGGTATGAGGCGGTGTCGCGGTGTACCGATACCAGGAGTCGTACAATAATTCATACGCTTACGCTGGGGAGCTGGGAGCCGTATCGGGCGAGTACGGGCGAGGTTGAGCCGACGTTCGATTGTGCGGACGTTCAATTGAGTCATAAGAAAATATTGAGCTGGTATCGTGACTCCGAACCATGTTTAATCAAAACACATTCATTTCAGTTGTGAAAGCGACAATCGAAATGATCAGTCAACCTTAGGGAAGTTTCGACTCCCGCTCTTAACAAAATAGTCATGAACCGTCGCTAATCCAAACACATTCATTTCAGTTGTGAAAGCGACAATCGAAATGATCGGACAGCATTAGGGAAGTTTCGAAATTACTCACATGAGGATTTCATTGAGTATACATCAATTAATTAAAATTTAATAGATATATTTTAAAGTTCCATTAAAGATGAGCTTTTATATTTAAAGAACAAAATATAAAATATAAAGGAAACATACCCTTCAAATATCCCGCTGCATCAATTTTAAAATGTCCGTGGGTATGTTTGAAGAAAGAACTAGCAGTTGAACTCAAAGATAATCTAAAATTTCCATGGTAAAATAAATTTTAAATATAATGCCATTTTAAGATTGGGATTATATTTAAAATTATGATAATATATTATAATTTATTATATTTCATTTTGGGATTGCACAACCTCCCCACATCCTGGTAGATGTTTTATTATTATTATTATTATTAAGGTATTCAATGCCCTACATAATGGCACTAGAGATGCGCAAAATAAATGTTCCTTCAAAAGTAAGGCCATAGATACCACCTTCAGAACCTGTTTATAATTATAATATATAATGTGTCTATAATATGAACTACTTGTTCCTATATATTTACATAGTTGTATTCTTTTAATTTTTTATTATTTTATTTCTAGCATCATGCTTGTTTTTCCTTATCGTAAATTCAACTGGTTCAATCCAATATCTTTTTAAGTTGGTTTAAGTCTTAAAATATATATACAAATTATAATCAGCGTCAATTTTTCTTTTATAACATCAACTCTTGCTACACCAGAAGACAAACATCCAGATCCTGTGCTGGAAAGTCCCACAGTGGACGGCGCGCGCTGCAAACCTGTACCTTAGTTTAGCGACCTTTATTTTTCTGCGCATGGTCTAGTAATTTCAATGTGCGCTCTTCAGTGGTCAAAGTACAAATCATAAATAAACCACTCAAGTACAACTGATGTCATAGTTCATTCAATGCATTCTCGAACTCTCCTGGTGCCAAAAATATAGTCACGTGGTTTGCCTCCAGCTCGTCGAAACGATACCCAGATTTCATTTTAGGGCATTTCTATTAATTTGAATTTCTATGCTTATATTCTAATTTTGTTTAGCCATAACCTCTAAACATGATTGTAAAAATTAGCTATTTTGGTACCTAAATAAAGGTATTATATATTTTATAATTAATCCAACAGCCTTGATAAATCATTTCGTTTAGAGAATTAACCCTGGCTCACAACACGACAACATCTCATCTTCCACTAATCATCACTTAGTACAATGTGACAAACGAATAATAAAATAAAAAATATATTCGCATGTTAATATTCAAAAACCTCATTTGTACATGTTTACTTAGATTACTCCGCCACCTGTCTCCTCGCCGACTTCATAACTATTTATTTACGTTGGTCATAAATGTCAGCCAATCATGAATGCTTTTAGGTCAGTCTAGTCGAAACATCTGCCTTTATTTAATGCTCTTTTAATGAGAGATTAATTAATTATGATCTCCAACACGGAGCCAAATCAAATTATAAATGAAGAAATCGAAAGTATGTTTTTCCGCAATAATAATAGATTTTATAACCTAAAGCAAAAGTGAATACTGATTAATAATACCTTCGATTTTAGTTAATTGTTCGAGCACCTGACATTTTGACAACCGTCACTATTTAGTGTGGTATCTAAAGCCAGTCCTGTAGTAGAGCTTATAAATTAAGCTTTATGGTAGTTACTCGTAACAACCTTTTGTCTTTTTACCCAAATAATCGATGTCAATATAATTATAATATAGCCCATGTAGATATAATGCAAAAATATATATATCTGCATTTCTCATATTTTGAGCAAACTGTGCCTAAAGATAATTTGACGGAATTAAATTTTTTGGAAAAACTTAAACAACTGCAATAAACAAATGTTTTTTTCTGTAATCATTGCGAAAGAGTTTATTATTATTAATATTTTTTTTGAAATAAAAAATATATTTTACACTAAGAATACATTAATTTTATTATTAAATTGTAATGAATACACTTTCTAACAATAATTGTGAAATTTGATAAATAGCAGACATGGTTTTTTACACAGCAAAGTTTGAAAATTGTTATGCATTTTTAACTCAAAATCGCGATCATTTTCACATATGGTTGGTAGTTGGTTTTTTAGTTTTATTATCATTCCAACCTAATAAATAGTTTATCAACAGGTACCTATTAAAAAATTTTCAAACGGTATATATGTATAATAATTTTTAGGCCTCCGTGGTCGAGGGGTAAGGCTATCGATTAGCAGCCGAAGGTCGCGGGTTCGAATCCCGGCATGCGTATTAAATTTTATTTGATTAATTTGTGTTATTTCACAATTAATTAATTTAAAATCCCAGAGTGGAAGATACTCTCAGTACCGCTCTGGTTTAAGACCACCATTCAGAATTGAAACATTGCTTGAAATGGCTTCAGCCGTGTTTGATGACCAGATCTGAATAGCCAGGTACTTCGCCACCTTCCTCTTCCCCGTCTCCATTCTTTTCCCACTATCTTTCAGCCTCACAACATACCGCAGTTGGGGATGCCATAGTTACAGACAGTCGGCAGCAGTTCGGATTTTGTGCGGAATTCATATATAAAAAAATAAAATAATAATAATGACAGATTAAAAATAACCTATTCAACGGGTTAAATGAACAAAATATTTTAAATATATATATGTATATAATTCATCGTTCATGTAATTCAAAAGAACATTCCGATGACTATTCCGTTAAATATATTTATATTCTGTTGAATAATAATGTATTGAACAGAACAGTTTAAATATATTTATATTTAACCTATTCTGTTAATCTAATGTTGGTTGAATTAACACAATAGTTTAAATATAAATAGCAGTATACCCAATATATACATAAAAAAACGAGAAAAAATGAACGGTCACATCAATAGTTTCATAGATGTACATGAGGCTCCAATTAGCAATACAAGGGCATCAATATAAATCATCTGTATCTAATTTATTTATTTATTTATTGGATAATTTGTATAGCGCCGCTTTTGTGAGATATCACCTCAGGGGCGCTTTACAGTTGATGCAGGTATTACAAAAAATATAAATATTACAAAAATAGAATGAAGTTAAGTTAAGTAAAATGAAGTATAGGAACAGGTGACACGAAGATAGAAGATGGAGACTCTGCAGCAAGAATCCTAGGTGGTGAAGAAACTGGGCCAGCTGCTGCAGTCCAAAGAGTCCACCGCGTCCACCAACAGTGCCAGAACGAGGTTCGTCATCCGTCCAGGTATGTGTCTGCTGCTAATAAAGCGCTAATACACTATCCTCTCACAGATACCAGACCTTGGCAGCACCGCTGTGACGTTCTACGAAGATAGAAGATGGAGACTCTGCAGCAAGAATCCTAGGTGGTGAAGAAACTGGGCCAGCTGCTGCAGTCCAAAGAGTCCACCGCGTCCACCAACAGTGCCAGAACGAGGTTCGTCATCCGTCCAGGTGTGTGTCTGCTGCTAATAAAGCGCTAATACACTATCCTCTCACAGATACCAGACCTTGGCAGCACCGCTGTGACGTTCTACGAAGATAGAAGATGGAGACTCTGCAGCAAGAATCCTAGGTGGTGTAGGAACTGGACCAGCTGCTGCATCAAGAGAGTCCACCGCGTCCAACAACAGCGTCAAGGTATGTATCTGCTGCTAATAATAAAGCGCTGACACCTCACATAGATAAGAGACCCTGGCAGCACCGCTGTGACGTTTGGCAAGTCCATCATTTATCTCCATGTAATCCTGTTCCTGGTAATTGTTGAAGTGGTGATAATAAATTACCCTGGGCTTAGTAAAAAACTTGCCAGGGTCCAAACTTCCCCAGCTTCGGAGAATTACGTTGAAAACATCTGGAGTGCATTTACCGATCGCCGTTCGTTTCGAATGTCCAATATTTTTGAGTAAATTTCCGATTATTCACTTTTAAAACACTGCACTCAAATCACATATTATAACGTTCTAATAATTATAAAGTTTATTTTTATTTAAGTTCAAATGTTGATTGATTGATTTTAAAAATAATTTCAAAGGGATGTTGCCTCATTTCCCTTGAAAATACTAAAAAAACACAAAGCGGTTGTAGGACGCGCTAGGACGCGTCCTGCTGCCACGAAGGGCGCTATACTTCATCCATTTTCTTAGATTATATTTAACTTAAGCAGCACAGATGAAATTATTTTTAATTGTCATTGGAATGTTCTTTTGAATTACACGAGCCATGTGTTATTCAAATGAGTTGATATTCTGGTGGACAGAAAACTAGACTGGCTGTTGAAATAATCCACTTTTGTTAGAACTACGAACCCAAAAACCGGTACTGATTTATACATTAGTAAAAACGGTACATATTATGTAGTTAATATAAATAGTTCGATTTTTCACCCCTTTTAAAAGATAATTTTATTCGTGTTTTGCGGTGACATAATGTTACGGAAATTGTCATATTTAATTGATTGTACCTATAACTGTAACTGAAACGAAGAATAGTTATTATAATTCTGGCATAATATCATTACTGATTTATTATTGTAAGTATGTATTAGTCACTCTTAAGATTCTTATTTGATTGGTGCCCTTTCATTTCAAAATGGTAGGTACTCTTAACCCTTAAACGTTAATATTTTACCTCAAAAAGCTAAGCATACGACTTTTGGACGAACATTTTTAACCTTTCCATATCCATAATGTAACGACAGTCTAAAACTGCAATATCTCCTTGAATACATTAAACATTAAATCGGTATTTTAGATATTCCTAAAAACACATATTTTTGTTCATAAAAAATATTTAACACGATTGATAAAATAATAAAAAATGTTTTTGTACAAATAATATAATATAAATTTAAACAAGGCAGTAATTTTCAAATTTCTTTGCGATCGACAGAGAAATCAATGTATTATGGCATGCCAGCTTCGTCAACCTACGTTCAATAAAACAATCTCTTTTTAATAATTTGTGAGAAGAAATATTTCACATAAAACGTTATAATATGCTGCCTTTCTGTACAAAAAACTTAACACATCTAAGTTGACATAACATATGTGCAGTCTCTTTCTAGAGAATAAATTTGATTCGTCTAAACACAAACACGTCAATATTCATTATCTTACTGCAAAAAAAGATAAGTAGCCATTTTCATCTAAAAAGATCCAAAGAAACCACGTTGGAAGGTTCGCCGTCCAACAATATAATCGGTAAACCAGAGTCGAGAATCGGCACACTATTGAAGCGAATCATGTTGCCTGATCATTAGTTTAATATAGCTTGAACGTTATAATAATTATTTAATGTAATTCATTTTATTTTTGTTAAATCTCTTCACAGAAAACTTGATGCCGTGGAAGTTAATGGTACAAGAGATTCAAATTGGTTCAGACTAGTATGGAACGATCGCCCACAGTCCTCTTGTACCTCGAATATAGTCCTTCGATAAATTACAAGTATGAGACGATGTATGAATTTGAATGAAGCAAACAGTGTTTATCAAAACAGAGTTGTGTTGTGGTCTTTCCTCACGTTTTTCACTAAGCCGCCAAAACCATGGAAATAACCTTTCGACTAATTGTCGAGTAGTTAGTTGGCATGACAATAAAAAAATACCGACAAGACGCGACCACCACGCGCACGAGTCTAGCGGCTACGCCGGCTACTGAGTTGCCATGTGACAGCTATACTCTCGGTAAATTTTAAAGAGACAGATTTGCATTTGGTGCACGTCATTTTGACGAACTTTATCCAACCAGGGTTAAACGAATTCCAGAATAGGGGTTGACATTTTAGAAAACATATGAATTTGAAAGATCATTACGAAAGGTAATATTATATCCCGACTGATCGTTTGTCATCCTGACGTGTTACTAGGAGTGCATGAGAAATAGGAAATACCCCAAGGGCGCTGTGTTAGGTGCTGGGAATTATCAGCGCCTTGGTTTCTTGGCTCCTAGGCGCCTTGTCTAGTCTGTTGCTCCAATTGCGCCCGCACAGTGCCGGCCCGATCTAAATCCCATGTCATCTTATCGGCAATCAGCAGCCGTGCCCTTTCAACATAACTCTTAGCCACATTCCTTCTCCCCCATCTCCCCACTCCTCTTAACCGGCTATTTTCTCGTGCTACTAAATTGGTGATAAAACCATAAAACCTGCCCCCGAAACAACTTAACCCAACCGCGGCGCGAGTAGTTAGGTACCTACTGAGGATCATGCGCGAGCACAGGGCATACTACACACGGCACATGGAACAAAGCACACGGCACGCGGCACAAGGCACACAGTGCACCTTGCACCATATAAAGCCTAGCAGGTACCTTCTTAATATCCTCCTTTAACATTCGTATCATTGATCAAGACCATATTGTAAAATACATAGTAACATGAATATATCGCTATGTGCACCGGTACATATGGACGTATTTACCTTAATAATTTAAAATTCGATGCTATGTATTACATCATACGTATGTTGGCTATAAATATATATGGATACAGTAAAATAAAAATAATAAAACGTACATTTTTTTTGTTTAAATTGACACAGCCGAGAATCGGACCCCGTTCAACTGTTCCGAATGCTGACCGTTTATATAAGAATTACAAATTTTCGAATTTTAGAATGTTACATTTCTACATCCCATCCGAAACAATATTGTGAAGTTTTATTTTCTAGGAACAGGTCATCCAACCCCGAAGAAAGTTGGCCATAAGTCGGAAACATTTACTTTGTTAAAAACCCAAAAAAATAATTTTGAAAGTTCGATAGTTATCAAATGGCGGCCACTTAAAAAATTCCACCCCCTCCCCGCCACAATATCCTACCGGCCAACAGTCTTATCGCAGTCGTTGTGTGAATAATTTTTTTTTGTTTGCTTTTTAACATTAATGTTTTGAGAATGTTATTAGTAGCTCTAATGTTTAAAAATGTTTTGGATATATAAGTAAAAGGTATGCTCTGTATTTTAAAATATTTAGCTGTAATATGTAGTTACTAGCAGTTAAAAACCCGCTCCGCGGGTTTTTTTCTGCTAGGCCCTGCGGGCGGCACTTCGTTGGGCTTCGCCCATTTTAAGTGATATTAACAACAGTTACATTTAATAGATAGATATTAGGACATTCACCGAGAGAGGGTGAGTATATATATTGTTAAAACACGGAACAGGAAGGAGTTAATTAATAATAACATTCTAAATTTACGCATAATAAGAATGACAGTTGTTTGAATAAATGAAATTTTACGTATTTGTGATGGATTATTTCAAATGAAACACTATTATTGACTACATGTCTACAACTGATATTAACTGTTATCGTACCTAATATAATTAGCTCATAGGAGACTTGCAGTGCTTAAATATGTGTTACAACCGTCAATGTCTATAAGTTGAATCAATATCGTTTAGTTTGTCACAATTAAAGATTGTTATAACGAAGTTGACTTAAATAATAGATTATTACATATTGATTAATTGTACCCGTGTTTATGAATAAAAGGAGGGTAATTGTGCGATGAGATTGATTAGCAGTCGGTTTAATTAAAAGGTGTTAATTTTACTCCAACTGGTGGTAATTCTTTGCCTACAACTGTTACTGTATCTAATAAAGTTTAAAGTTAGATTATATATACATCATCAGGAGAGTAAAAATCTATATATAAAGGAAGATTATTACAATATAGCGCCCCTGAGGTGATATCTCACAAAAGCGGCGCTATGCAAATTGTCCAATAAATAAATAAATATAATGTTTTCATTTTATTGTGTATACACCGAAGTCAAAAATTAAATATAGATTGCAATTGGGAAAGAAGAAGTGGAAGGAGGGGGGAGGGGTAAGAGTAGGCTGGTTTTATAATAATTAGGAATTACAATATCGTTAGACGGGAAAGACCAGTTGAGTGGGAAAATATTTAAAAGATAGTTTATAAAAAAATTCTTGTTAATTATATCTGCTTTTATATTATCATGTTTCCTAATTTATAAAATTTCAAAATTATTTATAGTGAAGTATTTTAAGACCTGAAAAAAAATAGCATATAACCATAAAACAATATATTCATAAGACAAATAGCATTTAATAACGGTTATTCTAATAAATTTATAGTTGAAATACTAAATAAAAAAATTAAACATATTCTCTTCAAACGGTCTATCTAAAGATAGAAAATAAACAATGGCGTAGAATTCTGTTTGTGGATAACGATACTTCTAAAATTATATATAAAAACAATCCTGGTAGTATTCAACTGGCGTTTTACACTAATTACAATGAAGAAATATATTCTTAATAATAAAGATAGCAATATTCAAAAAAAAAAATCAGGAGTTTAAAAACTCAATTGGGATGATTGTAATTTCTTTTACAAAGGTAGAACCAATAGAAACTTTGAAGTCAGAACTAAAGAATATCGCAGGGCTCTAAATGGAAATAGTGAATCTGAGTTTGCAAATCATCTTTTGAATAATGATCACACTTTCGATAAAAAAATCAGGTCTTAAAATACTTCACTCAGGATATAAAGCATCGCAAATAAATAATTTAGAAATTTTAGAAATTAGAAAACATGTCAATATAAAATCAGATATAATTAATAAACACAAAAAATATAAATAATAATGAAAAATGCCATTACAAAGTGATAAGCTTCCAGAAGAAATCTTATTATTAAACGCTTGTTAATCGTAAGTAGTCAAATATTGTGAGCTGCATTTTTAAATATTCGCGCCATTCATTTGGTTCGTTTTTAAAGCGCCAGAGGTGCGCTCTATCGGCCATCTATAGCTGTGCGTATCGGCCATTGAAGGAACGCGTGATTTTTTTATAAACGTCAAACATAATCACGTAACTGTGGATAATTTTCATTGTAATGTAATTAATCCAATAGATTATGAACTTTCTAAAACATATTTTCTTCGATATTATCCAAAAATTATATGAGCAGAAACGATGCTTTTGGAGAAATCTCGTATTATTATGAGGCGATCCTATTTTAGTATGAAATCGTGTCTTAATTTTCAAGTTAGCTGAATTTACCCGAAACAGACAATTTTAATTTGACCAATCAGAGGGCCTACATCGTCCAGACGCTAGGACAATAATACTATCAGATAACTATTTCTAATCATCGATATAAGAATTAATGTATTATATTTATTTATGTTCAATCGAATTCAGTTATAATTTTGATGGCTCCATAAAATTAAGTTATTACTGATAAGGTTTTAAAAAGCACCGTGCGTTTTTTTGCGCCATTTTGTTTACGATCACTTTAAACTTTCCGCTTTAAAAAAAAGGATTCTCTGATAATCTGATGTATTATTTTTAGTTAGATGTTCTGGAGGTGGTAAAGTTTTCTTGAAAGTCCATATACGGACATACGAGCTTATGAAACAATGTTCAAATGGAAATATTGATAAACGTTTTTAGAAGAAAAAAAAAGTTAAAAAATCAGTTATTGTTGTTGACTAAAAATTACAATTTTAACATTTAAAAAAAATGGCCCGCCAGCAATAAAAAGATCGAATACTTAAAGACTTAAAACTTCCATATAATTATAAGTGTCTTTCTGTGATCTGTCTTATCTTTTAAAAATAAATTGAAATTTTTCCTCGAATTTAATGTCTGATTAGTGAACAAATATGAAGCCGTGACCTTAAAATACCCTTTATTACGAAAAAAATCACCTCATAGTTTAGGCCGAATTTCGAGGTAAAATATTCCACTGTGCGTCGGTCGCACTACTGAGAAAATGTATTAATGTGGAATCAGAAAATCATTCGTCAAAGTCTGAAGTGGAGAGGAGAAGATTTGATTTATATCTGAGTTGATATATTTGGCATTTCACCCTCTCTCCACACCCCTGACCAAAGGTGTGTGAAGGCTGAACATTCCTACCCAGACAACGGCAAATAAAGAAACAATTCGCCAGATACAAAATAATGATTCTGATTCCAAGAGCAGTATTCGGTGCCTGTTTTTTATCCCCACACCTGTCCCTGTGCACCCCGCTCTCCGCCGCGTGCCTCACCGGGCGGGCGCGTGCCAGAGACGTGATTGCGCAATAACGGTCCCGTGCCGGGGCTGGTGAAGTGCCGGGCTAGTGTCCCGCCGCGCTGGGGAGCCACCCAACGTCTGCTGCCATTGCCGATGTGCTGGAACTTGTGCTCGTTGATTGCTGAACCTGATTTCGTGTTCGATATTTTGGACATGTCGAGAACAAGCTGCTTGCTAATGTGACCCACATTGCAGGAACCCACACATAAAAAAATGTTACTATTCCATTTACAATACCAGTTCGAGCGCCCGAAACAAAGAATCTAATCGGATGTTAAATTTCAGCAAAGGATATTTCGTACATCGGCTCGTAAAATTCACTGTCCACGCTTGAAACATAAGGCCTTTATAGTACCGCGGAGATAGATTTATAAATTCAATGTGCCGAGGATATTTTTACCATTGTTTCTGGTGTTGACCCTTCAACGTTGTTCTTGATTCATGGCAACAGTTTCAACGGATGGAGTAGGGAAATGCCAACTTATTTGGATTTAATACTTTCATTTATTTTGATTTTTAATTTATTTACTTAACGAAGTATTCTTCTATGCAATTTCTCTGTCTCTCTCTCCGGTCACCATTATACAGTATGCATTCACATAAAATTGATAAACCACCTGAATTGTCATAGCGAAGACAAATTTGTAATATTTTATCATGATTCAAAATCATTTAGATATTCAATGATTCATTAACGACCAATAAATACAAAACTAGACTTTATTCTCCATTTTATGTAGTTGCTTCGCGCACTAATTGTGTGTACAATTGTGTGTACTTGTTCACCGAAATTGTGTAGGGAAAGAAACTTGACCGCCGGCATATTTAATTTGAATAACATCGCTTCCTTTCAAAAGCAAATATACATGTAGCTAATCAGACATGCAATAATCAGTAACTGTACTCATCAGTTTGTTGTTGACTTATGATGATGTACAATTTATAGCGAAATATACTTAAATGTAATTATATATTTTACTACACTTACTTACACTACCTTCAGCCTCACAACATACCCTAATTGAGGATGCCTTAGTCACACTGGCTCCAGACGGTAGGGAGCACTCGGGACTTTCATGCGGTTCGACATAAAAAATATTATTAATTAGAAAAAATATAATTACATCCAAAATTGAAGTAGAGTATAGATTTCGAATGTTGAATAAATCATAGAGAATAATACAATGCGTGGCATGTTAGCCGCCCTATCAAAGTTTGATAAATATTTCCATTTTGTCGATCGCAAATAAATCTGGTATTTTGTTCCCTGCAAAGATTTTAATACACACTCAGTTAATAAATTAATTCTATATGAAATATCCAAAACACTTTTGCTGCAAAAGCTTTCGCGGGGCAGGTTTTATTGGTAAGCACTGTTCTCCAGCAGGTAATTGTGTGCATTTTGTGCACAATTGCAATGGTCGCCGGTCACTGTACAAGAGCGCAAAACGGTGGTCGGGAACCGGTAAGCAGTTGTCCCAATACTTACACTAATGAATGCCGCAATGAAAATTCAGATAAATTATTATGAGACACGTTATTACCATTGAATCATTCGTCGCATTGTTTCGGTAATGGCGGATTCGTGCGGACTTAGCCGCTAGCCGCCGCACAGTGTTACCGAGGCGGAAAAACATACATTTACTTAAAAGTACCTACCCTAGTTTTCTTGATATTGTATTATTGAACTGAAAATTATGGATCTAACTAATCTAACTGATCAAGTTTAAAAACATTTTTGTTGTTGTTGTAATGTGTCGGTAAGTTCTTGCCTCATTATGTATTGCCTTTGTAAAATGATATATTTAGAATCTTGTTTAATTGTATTAAATCATACAGATAGAATAAAGATAAGTAAGTTCTAAATTAGGTTTAGAGAACAGATGATTTAGCTGGGGAAGGGTGTAATGTGTCAGTATAGTTAGTTCATGCATTTTACAAGAAGTGGAGCTAGTGTGCAGAAAGCGATGCGCGCGCACGCCAGAATCTGAATGGTTACGAGTAGTTCCCGTACCTAGCCAATCGTACCTAGTAGGCGACTTTATTAGGGAACCACTATCGGTAGAATAATAATAATAAGAGTTTTTTTTTGGTTTTAGGCATTTCACCCTGAAAAGAGTGCTTTGTGCCAAATAATAAGAGTTTATTCAAAAACGTATGCAGGGGTAGTGCAATGCAATACATTCCATATTTTGAAATAACCGAAAAGAAATCAGACAAATAATAATAATTTGACAAAATCACAAAAAATGCGGAATAGAAGTGAAAAAATAAATAAGTGTTGTGGGACGTCAGTTCTACAACAGTACTGTTGTAATTCTTATCGTAAATAAACAATCTTGTGATCTTGACAAACCGTCTATAAAATTATTGAAGTCTCCTTCAATTCACATTAATATCTGAATACTAGTCGTAATTAAAATACTTTACAGTTGGTGTTAATCATTCCCTAGTAATAATTGATTCTCAATATTGTTCCACATTAAAAAAAATCATTTTTGAACATTTCTTATTTATTATTTATCTGTCCTAGGTACTTATAATATCCTACATATTAGTTTAAACAGTTGCCCACTGATGGAGCATAGCTATCGGTATTGCATTGATTAATACTTTAATAAATACGATTGTAACCTCAATGTCGAGCCCAGAACCATTCCTACCGCCTGCTAATAATAATTCAAGCTAATGGTTATCCATCACAAATAACAACCAAATTTTTTTCTTGTCCCGGAGAAGTGTTTGTGAGACAAGACAAACCCGGAGTAACAACAGTTCTGAAAAATTCTAACTTATCATATCATAAATCTAAAATATTTAGAGCCAGTTATTTCACAGATTGTTCATCAAGTTTCAAAGATTTCAAGATCTGCGAAAGTTTCATTAAAGTTATGTGAATTAACTGGCATACAATGAAATAATAACAGATCTTAACAGAATTTGATTATTATTTTTGGAATAACTTATATAAAACCTCAAATTGTAATATTTAATTATTGAAGACAATATTAGAAGAAAAATCAGAAAAGGGTACGGTTACATCTAGGACTTGAACCCAGGATCCTTGCCTTGCCGGGCGCCGCTCTACCAACTAGAGTTAGTAGTTAGTAGTCACAACTAGTCCTAGATGTGACCATAACATCAACTAAACGCGAAATGCAAAAATGACAGTTTTTTTCAGGATTGGAACATAGTGGTGCCAATTTAAAATAATCTCGTTGGCGTATTAGGGAATCTTTACAAGTAAGACTGATTGTCTTGGTTCACGTAAAATAGACAAATCTTTGCGACCCTGGTAGTGGGTATAGTTTGGCCTATAATTTGGAGCAGCAAAAATATAAGTTTAAATTTAGACATAAAAAGAATTTCAACAGCAACAAAAATATACATTTGGATTATGATAAAGATAATTTTTATAATATCATACTATCTAATTCAGTAAAAAAATATTTTATTTTTATGATTAGTTAATGTTAATTTTTGGATATTAAAAAGCCTTTTTGAAAAACAGTATTGAAAAAAAAGTTACTGAGTTTAAATTAATCTAAACGTCATTAAAATTTCATCTATTTCAAAAGTTTTAGCTTTATTTCCGCCTTTCCACACTGGAGGTAACACTGTGCGCTTTCGCTGCCGCTCGAACCGAAACAAAGCCAAGAACAATTAAATATGAAATCACCCACAGACATAGGAATTAATAGACGAGAAGATAATGGCGAGGGGTAAAATCAACTGTTGAAGAACGAAGGGAGTAAGGCTGACTGTGATTCGTCAATAAATCAATCTGATAGTAAATAGGCATCTCGCATTATAATATCACCATTTACTTCTTAAAAATAAAACCTGCTTTTGAATGAATAGACATTTTTACATGGGAGCGCAAATTACTCGCCACGTTATGAACAAATTTGCGAAGTCCAAATTCGGCAAAAAAATTCGGTTGTATTTTCAGAGTCGAATATTTCGTTTAAGTATTTAGTTAAGACACTTTTATAAATGTTCATAATTTACTTCCCAGCAACCAACCAGCTTTGTGTTTCGCGTCCAGACGTTTCTCGATGTGATAGTATATGTTTCTAAAACTGATCTATATTATACGATGTGAATATGCTTAAAATAAAGTAAAATAATGCTTATATATGGAATGTAATACGACAATTGGGTTTATTCTCTTTTTCACATCTATTTTTACAAGTTTTCATAGTACAAGTCAACATTTTGCCGTGTTATTTCGTAAAATGAACCGATGATGCCTCGACCATAGTTCGCACAAGAATGATGACGTCACGTTTTCAAATTTCACTTGAGGCCATACGCGAGCACAGCCGGCTCCAATGGAACCGGTATGGGGAGTGGGGATAATACGCTTTTAATCACTTAGGGCAGGTCTACTAATATTCATATGTCTATGAAATCACCTCAGTCGAAAGTGACAACTTGCGAAAGAGGTGCATAGAAAACGAGTAAAATCTTTCGTCTACATTCATATGAACTATGCTTAACCAGATGCATATTTTTGTGATCAACATTTTTATGCCAGTTTTCCAGTTGGTAGGTATGTAAATTAAAACCATTTCTTAAGAATGTGAAGAACCGAAATCGGTGCAAGGTTTACTGAATAAGATTAAGAGAGGGACACATATGTTGGATGGACATGTAAAGCAAGACAATAGACACAGCATTCAGGTTTTTTTCATTTATTAATCTATCAAGAATAGTAATAGTTTCATGCCGAAAACGTCTCGACGGGGAGAGTTAATCACCCATTCCTCAAAACGCTCGTTGTTTCAATATATTATAAAAAGTATGAAAAGCTGATAAAAATTATGACAAAAAAATATATAAAATTACATTCATTTTTTTAACCTAGAAAGTGTTCTGAGAGAAGTAAGGCTCTCGACTAGCAAGAAAAAATTATTCGATTAATAATCAAGCATTTCAAAATTTACTCTTTTCAAATAATAAAAATGGTACATTTGCAGCATGTTCCAGATTGGGAGGTATTATCAGAATCTCCTTGGTGTAACACCCACATTCAGTATTAAAAAGTTGCTTTAAATGGCTTTTGCCGTGTTAGGTGACCAGATCTGAATGGTCTGGTACTTATCCACCTTCCTCTTACCAATCTTTTTCCCCTCCCCACTACCTTCAGTCTCACATCATACTCAGATGATTGGGAGAAGTTTCACAAAAAAGAGTTTTTTATCTTTTTGTGTGGTGGCCTGTTGTTAATTGCAGGGCGTTGTGTCCGCGACGGAACCAAAAGTAAAAAAAAAATAATGTTAAAGCTCTTGTGTTTGAAGTGAGTAAATCAGTTCAGCAGTTCACCAGCCGGCCGACAGGTGCTCCCGCAGCCGACACCCCACAGGGTGACCGCAAACCAACTGCATAGCCAATTACTAAATTTCACAATTAAAAGTTATTACCAATCATAAATTTAATTATATTCAAACACTTAAGTGTGTCAACTGGACATAGAACATTGATTGTTTGAGAGAAAATACAATCAGTAAGAAGCAATAATAATATGTTTTATTCTGATTTTCTCAAATCTCTTTTATTCTTTATTCATTTTTTTAAATTATTTACAACCGTTCACAATCATCACGTATTTTTTCCGGCGATTTGAATGTATTGTTTTCACTCATGTTTTATAATGCCACAATTAAAATTAAAAAGTTAAAAGTAAAATAAAGATCTCCTTGGCAGATTGTTGTTAACTTTCTTTGGGATAAAAAATATTTATTGTTTATTCCATCCGGTTTAAAAATCATTGGCCTAGCTAGTATGTACCTAGCCATTGTTTTACGTCGATGCTAGACCCCAGTTTGTTTCGCAGAAATTCCTAATAATAATAATATTGGACAATTTGTATAGCGCCGCTTTTGTAAGATATCATCTCCGGGGCGCTTTACAGTTGATGCAGGTATTACAAAATAAATAAATATTACAAAAATAAAGTGAAGTAAAGTTAAGTAAAATGAAGAACAGGAACAGGTGACGTGAAGATAGAAGATGGAGACTCTGCAGCAAGAATCCTAGGTGGTGAAGAAACTGGACCAGCTGCTGCAGTGAAAGAGTCCACCGCGTCCACCAACAATGCCAACACGAGGTTCGTCATCCGTCCAGGTATGTGTCTGCTGCTAATAAAGCGCTGACACAATATCCTCACATAGATAACAGACCTCGGAAACACCGCTGTGACGTTCGACTAAGATAGAAAATGGACACTCTGCAGCAAGAATCCTAGGTGGTGAATAAACTGGACCAGCTGCTGCAGTGAAAGAGTCCACCTCGTCCACCAACAGTACCAGCACGAGGTTTGTCATCCGTCCAGGTATGTGTCTGCTGCTAATAAAACGCTGACACAATATCCTTACATAGATAACAAACCTTGGCAGCACCGCTGTGACGTTCGACGAAGATAGAAAATGAAGACTCGTGTGGCAAAGTCATCAAATAGTCACTCAGCGCCATTTTTTTTACAGTTGTGAGGATCAGCAGAAGAGGACAACTATAATATTGTAAAGCTTACAATTTAATGAAAAAAACGCACCTAGTACGGTTCAAATGTCAAGAAATGAAATGGCGGCGAGAATGCTACATTTAAATTTCTGCGTAACAACTGAGCGTTTGTCAAACGGTACTAAAAATGTGAGTAGTAATAATTATGTTAGCATTATTGTACCGAATGTATTATTTTCGATGCATTTCAGTTTCTGATGTATAGTTCAGATTTAAGAGTTTTGTGTGTAATAATTTGAATCGATCCATGTATCTGCTCGACCCTCTAACTTTTGAAGGAAAATAGCTTTAATTTTTTGTACTGAGTGTGGTGAATTTATGTTTTGACTCGATAATAATAATAATAATAATAACATGGAATTTATATAGCGCAGTTTAGTGTCATTTCACTTCAAGTGCGCTTAACTACTCGTATAACATCGATTGACATTCCATTTGTCTGTAAATTTATTTGTGTGTTTAATTTCCGGTTCAAGGTGGTGACCGTGTTGGACCATTTTATACCGATAATGTTCGCATGAGCGTGGATTCTACTACGAACAACAAATCGGAATAGTCAACATTTAGGTACCTACCTACCCGCCTGAAGAAAGTTTGAAAAAAGAATTGTAATTTAGAAAGTTACGTTTGTATAATTCCTTATTTAAAATTTTAAACGTTACCTAAAATATTTATGGTTTATAATTAAGGACCGGTTGTTTCGGAGAATTTGAACAATTCATCAAATTTCAACGTTAATTTGCTAGTTCTGTGAAAGTCCTATTCAAGTTTTGATATTATATCACTATAGGCTAGTTACTTGACAAAACTGAAATAATAACAGAACTAGAAAATATCTTTCACAGAACTCGCAAATTAACGTTGAAATTTGAAGAATTGTTCAAATTTTCCGAAACAACCCGTCCTTAGTGTACAGGTAATTAAGTCCCTACTTAATAATCTTATGCTTTCAGATGAATGTTTAGTTTTGATTTATTAAGAGATAATGAGAAATATATCATTTTTTGAACGCGAGGTCTACTGTCCACAAAACTAATAGTGTGTAGCCATTGGATTTTGCAAACCCCCTGTATGGAATTCCTGGCAGGACACGGGTCCCGAAGGATTCGCCGTTATAACTATTAAATGTTCCCGCTATAAAAACGGCCGATCTGTTGTCCCTCTCGCTAGAGACGAGATTGTTTTTTTTTCATTGTCGTTTGTTAAAATATATGTATTCAAGGTGTTTTCGATCAATTATATTATCCACCTGTTGGGATCTGTTTTTTTACCTCCGGAGAGCGGCTCGGTCAGAAATACACATGATTTATTTATGACCATCTAAATATTTCTTTGCAACCAATCAGATCATATTTTACATTCAGTTTTACTATTTTGTTCAATAAATTTCTATAGTTAAACAATACTATATCAGAAGTACGCTGGCTTTGAGGTATTATATTTTTTAAAGTAATTTTCACAAAATATATTTTTCTGTGATTAACAAAAATAATTGTAATTCGTATAAATATTACACTTACATTCTCATAGAATAATTTTTTTTTAAAACAATGTATTTTTATTGTAAATAAGGCGGTTTAAAACGGTGACCGGATAAATCATCACAATGATAATTTATCACATCTTTAAATAATGGAATAAATATTAAATTTAATAAATATTTTAAGTCATGGAACGTGATGAAACAAAAACTTTATTAACTGGGTTAAGTAGGTTAGGTTAGGCTAGGTTTAAATTATTTTTTTTCATCTTTCGAATTACTTTATATCACTTTTTAAAGGTGTGTTGAATTGTCACTGTGATGAGTGTCATTGTCACTGTGATATGGAACCGTTTAAAACATATGTATGTGTTTATATAGTTAAGGTTTATAAACTGGTATCTACCTATTTAATTTTTTTATCGCGTGTTTACAGTAGGTACTTTCCTACACATGATTTTAATAAAAAAAATGTTATATTTGTTGAAATTACACATATTTTTATTTGCGATATCATTTCCACAAAATCATACCTTAAAGAAACACAAAGCGGTCGATACACGGAGAAAACTTACTGATATGAAATAATGATAATTTATTAAAAATCTTGACTAATTATTTGTTTTACTGTTAAAAAGGGACTGCAGACCTATAACGAATGGATTAACAGAGCTCCTAACAAAGTATCGGGACGGCGGAACACGTGTTCATACAAATATTGATATTGACATACTTATATTGTGGCATTAATAATAATAATATTTGGCTAATATATATAGCGCCGTTTTCGTGAGAAATCACCTCATGGGCGCTGTACAAATTTATTTCTTAAATAGTTAATACTAGAACTACTGACTTATCTCTAAGACTTATATCTAGTGACTTACGACTAAGGCCTATAACTACTATCTTAATGACATATATACGAGTATTTACATATTTAGCAACTTACAACTAAAATTAATATTAAAAATCTAATCTTACTAACGCCAGAAGAAGAAAGAAGTTCTATTATATTAGGGTGTTTTTATTGTTAGCTGGATATATATGTTAAATGAATGAAATTAATGAATAAAATCAATCGTCAATCTTAAACGCATTTAGATGATTCATCTGCCAACAATTAAACCGATTGACTTGTTATGTTCCCGCTGATATTGTCCATTGTCCATTGGTAGGCAAGTCAATAGCAACATTGAATGAACGGAATCGCTAGATAATGGAACAATTACGATATAAGAAATGAAAAAAAATAAACCGTTATGATAATTATTATTTGGCAAAGAACACATATTCTCTATATATTCTGAACGACAAATATGTTCTCTGCTGTCACTTTTTTAACAGGACCATTTTTCTCCGTGTACTTTCAATATCGCCTTGGTGAGAGAACACAATTTAGATTCTTATTTTTTAAAGTTATTTCTTTATATACTCAATAATACTATTTTTCAATTTAAAAAGAGATAAATTTAAAAGTTAATTTACCAACATGTTCTGCTCTGCGTAGCAGCTGTTTCGCTTCTGAAGGCATTATCAAACTGTTTGAATTTGAGAAGGCGAAATAGCTGTAACCGTCAATTATAATTACATTAATTATAATAAACATATATTATAGTTTATTATAATATAAACTGTAATGTATGTTTATAATTCGTTTGTTTATAATAAATTCCAAACAAAAAAAAGTTTATTATAATAAACTGTAATATTATAAACACATATTACAGTTTATTATAATAAACTTTTTTTGTAATTGGAATAGGTTAAACGCAGCGTAAGTTATAATACCATTCTACGAAATACCAGATTATGAATTCTTTTAAGTTTATCCTTCAAGTCAAACATGTTTGTCGGTTGTCTCTATGAGTGCGTTAGTAAGTTCTTTATGAAATCTGGTTTACATATTTGTTTTGAGTTGAAGTTAAATTATATCAAAATTGGGATCAGTTGTGCGAAGAATTCAGGCAAGCGATCTACCTTTAACATGATATTTTATTATTTAAAATATTGGAATTTTGTAAAGGCTGTTGACGTTTATTTGCACATGCTTTTGATTACCACGGACTTATATAAACGATTTCAATTGATTCAATATACTCAATTCCGTGATTGATAAAAATATCACATCATATGTGTTGTCTCAGATGGTCACGTCTATATTTTATTTTTGAATACCAACGTCAAACAACGCTATGTTCCGTGATGCTACGACGTAATGCACCGTTGCAACGTAGATTATTAACATGTGTAGGTACTTACTTATTATTTGCAAGAAAAAAACCGTTTCCAAATCCCAGAAAAATCTATTTCGCTTAATTTCGTATATTAGTGAAAAAATAATTTATAAAAAAATGCAAAAATATTATTTGAGGTTATTTTTATTGCGTATAAACATATTTTAACATAAATTAAAAATTGAATTATAGACTGCCCTGATTTACTCAGCATAATTCATTACTTTTTATATACCAATAAGAACTAGTCGATCGAAAATTTTATTATTTCAATAACAATATGAGGACTTAATTTTTATATTCGCTTATACTCGAAAATAGAAGGTGTGTTCAATTGCATGGAATATAGTTACAAGAAGGCTATAATAAAATGCCTACCTATGTAGTAATATACAATAATCATAATTAATATTAGCGTAATACTATTCTTCTGCGTGGGTTCTATATAACATAATTTAAAGGGCAAATTTTACTTAAATTTAATTATTATGTTAGTTTAATCATAAATAAATCTCCTTTGGAACACCAGACTCTTTTTAAGAAAATCAAAAATGTTTCAATTGCAAGCGGTTACTTTTTCATGGCATACAGGTTTAAATCACATATAACAAAAATCCAGCTAGGGCGAAATTTTAATGCCAGTAGCGCATGAACGGTTCGTCGGCGGGAAAAAATTCTTGTCACTGGTGCATAAACGGTTTTCCAGAAGTTAAGGCTACGTAGTAAGCGTTCAAAGATGGTTTGAAAGGGAGATATGTAAATACGAGTGTTATCTCTCGACAAATGCTTAAGTTGTATTTACACTGTGAATGTTTCCGTACCTATAAATAACAGAATAAAATGTGTTTTTAATAATGTTCGTTGCTTACTTTGTGATTTTTTTCTATCTAGGGAATTTCATATAATTACAGTTTCGGCTTTACAAATGTATTGAAATTATCTTAAAAAATAACACATATTTTTTTAGAAACTAAAAAACTTAAAGTGTTAAAAAGAATTATGTTATAAATCGATATAAATTCGGAATGCGGGGGGGTTAATCCTGTGAAATTTTACAATTTTTCAGGGAAACTATTCCTTTTCTAACTATCATAGATTCAACATTTTAATAATTCAATTCTATCTGTGGTCTAAATGTTTGGTTTCCTGCGGTGTTTTCAATTCGGTTACCTCATTAGAACAACTTGGCAAATAAACTCAAGGTATAGTAAATTATTGCAGAATATTGCTTAAAATACATTGTTGGAAAAAATGATGTAAATAATTTGAAATATGTTTTTACGGATTAGAATTTTTTGATATTTTTTTAGCGTTTGACGAAATAATTGTAAAAGATGGCGCACAAAACTGGTCCATCTAAGTTAGGCACACAGTGATGAAATTCCTACTGAAGTAGGTACCTGACGCAGGTGAGTAGAGAAAACAAATCAATGTGTGTTCATCAATATCCAAATCATTGAAACACCTTCGATATTCCCACCTGTTCAATTAATTAAACAACGCTTGAAAATCAAACAGGCAAGATTTTTCGTGATTTAAAAAAAGAGAACAAGCGATTATTATTTCAGGTTGTACCGTTTTTGACTTTCTTGTTGATTCAAGATAATGAATTGATAATACATTTTTTGAAGAGGCACCCACAAAATATATTACAATATTCATGTACAAGCAAATTTGTTGAACTATAACACCAACCTATGCAAAAGGCTAAATGTGAATGACAAGTTTACGATAATCTTGAAAAAAAACAGGAGTATTTCAAAAACAATAAACAACAATCAAGAAACTAGAAACCTTATAACGATTTGCACTAGATGTCATTTTATTATGAGAAGTTTCGCAATTAACCTAATACACCAAACGAATGACCTCGAGGTGACCTTCACAATGACAGCACTTTAAAAAGGAATGAATATGTTTTTAAATATTATGAAGCAATATAAAATGTAAAGGTCATGACGACAAAAAATATCCAGACAAGAAGATTTCATGTATTATTTCGGCTGCACGAGTGCTAAAGAGCAACTCGCGGTGGTTATTTCATTAGCACGTTATTACGGCTGCACGAGTGCTTGTAAAGAGCCAATCGCGGTGGTTATTTCATTAGAACCTACATAATTTCGGCTGCACAAGTGCTTGTAAAGAGCCACTCGCGGTGGTCATTTCATCAGCCCATTATTTCGGCTGCACGAGTGCTTGTAAATAGCCACTCGCGATGGTTATTTCATTAGAACATTACTCGAAGAATTACTGAAATGTTCACATGCATAATATTTTTAAAAATATAAATATTTTATTAATTACCAATAATAATAATAATAATACTTGGATGACTACTCTGTTCTTTTGGAAATTATTTTACTCTTATACTGTTTTTGAGCAAGGATCCACTCGTCTCTTGTAGTTACAGAAGAGTTTTTCCTATATGTCCTCTCTAATTTCCGCATAAGTCTCTTCTGGTTTCGACATTCATCGTCAAACCAGCCGTCAGACTTTCGAACTTTCCGTGTTTTTGATGATGTCGGGGCATATTTATTTAACAGACATGAAAGTGTCTCATTATATGTCTTGACAAGTTCGGTAGGGGTCTTTGTTTCCCAAACATTGGGTGTACATAAGAGAGAGGTCTGTAACTCTTCCAGAAAATCACTAAAGCTAAATTTACGCCATTCCCTTGATACAATTGTTGTATATGGTACTTTAGGTGGGTTAAAATCAATATCAGTGCAAACAAGCCGATGGTCTGACAGTCCTATATCACGAATATCTGCTGAAAGCGGTGGATCACTGTTCTTTGAAATTAGTACATCTAATGTACCACCAGCATCATGAGTTGGGACGTCGACCCATTGGCGGCATCCAAAGCTGGCTAATAGATCTAAGAATTTAACAGTGTTTGGTGATGTCGCGCGCTCGTGACGAATATTAATGTCGCCTGTAATAATGAGTGTGTCGGAGAGTCCGACCGAAACTTCCAAAAACTGTGAAAACTCATTATAAAATTCGACAGAGATTGGTTTCGATCCGGTCCTATAAAGGGTGCACAACATGAACGACGTTCCTGAAGAAGAAACCCTGCATCCAATATACTCAAACGTGTTGAATGTACCGAGAGCTACTTTGTTTAGCCGTGATCCTGGTCGGGCTATTATCGCGACACCCCCGTGATTCACGTGTGAGATATTGTTTGATGGTAGGTCCCTACTAGGTCGGACTTCTTCAAGAACCACATACCCTAAAGTTCGAAGTCTCTTAATTGAGTACGAATCACTGTTCTCGTGCCAAGTTTCTGTGACAGTAAGGATATGGAGTTTTTGGTCTCTGAAAATATCGTCCACCTCTAGTTTGTTGTTAAGGGATCGAGCATTCCAGGAACCAATCGCAAGCTGTCTGCTCCTATAGTTGGCATGTCGTTCTATTTTACATAATTTCATTTAAGTTGTTGTGGAATTTATCAGAATCGCGGAGGGCTTTAGACGGTAGGTAATTCTGTTTGTCGATCGGTTCGACTACTTGAAAATCCTGTACTGACGGAGACTTATTATTATTTTCATTACCATTGTTATTATTAATAATTTTTGGAACGTATTGTTCCTACCTGCATAAATATTTTGTTTTTTGTCCACCGCGACACCCCCTGTATCTAAATTTCACATTCGGATCACGGACTGGATTGTATATGGTTGCTTTTGCAGTCACTGAAGGGTTCAACACACTATCACTTTTAAAACTTAGGAGTGTAGCCCGATCACTTACAGCAGGAGTGTTTTCGGCCTGTGCTGCATCACAAAGTATTATGTCATATTGTTCCTTTCTGATGCACAGTGTATGTTTTTTATGATAGCGTCCAGCACGGCAACCACGAAATCTAATTTTACGAGTAGTATTATTATCGCGTCCAAGGTCATATAATGATATTTTTGCGGCTAATTTAGGGTCCGAAAAAACGCTTTCACTTTTGAGATCTAGTAGTGTCGCCCTGTCGTATCGGATATTGTTTACAGTCACCATAGTTCAAAGAATACCCATTATAAATCACTTGACACGGCTGCTCGCTTGTCTTTCACACTGCACATTTGGCCAATTCTTTTGACCGATTTTAACGATGCTGCAGCGTTATTATTCACTTCTAGAACAACGTGGCAGATTTGAACTTAAAATATTTGAAATTTTGTATTAAAACTTGAATTAATCTCGAATCAGCGACACTAAAATTATTTTATTTTTATACATCTAACTTAAAAATTATTGCGGCTTTAGTTCATAGATTATCTCGAATTGGAGACAACATACGTTGAAATGGAAATTCGCGGCAATGCAAGTTTTTTTTAACTCTAATAAATCAATTTTCGAATGTCTTTTAAAATTAAAAAAAAAAGGTTTTACTGAGGATTGAACCCTCCTACCCAGGACGTACTACTACTATGACAAGACTACTCCTACTCCTGTAGTCGACAACTCTACTAACCGATTAAAATCCCGATTGGATAAGCGGAAATTTATTGCGTAAATGTCATCGAATTTCAGAGAAATGCATATTTGTCTCGTGTGTGTGTGTGTGTGGTTTGCACCAAAAGTTTACAGATTGCTTCAACGTCGACAAGAGTCTATATGCCGATTTTCAGCTCGACCATCCGAGCATTAATTCAAATAGATGTATCGCTGGAGTGTAGCATTCTTTGTGAATAACTAATACTCGCTATGAACCATGTTGCTTATTGTAATTATATCAATGTACTGCCGCCATTGTGTTTGGTACGGTTCAAACAATCTCGAGTGTACGATAACATTCTCCGTGACTAAAATCGGAGACCGTCCATATCGAAGGTATCGAATTACTTTGTTATTTAGTTTAGCCGTCTTCAATCACGGCGAATATGGCTCGGCCGTGCAGAATATCATAACAAAGCTCGGCTCGCCTTTATTACTAAACTAAAACAAAACATAGCTCTTTCTGCGGTGAGGCAGGCAATAACATTGAAAATCCTTTGCGGAAACCGCCGGCGTCTGACATAACAATCGCACTGCCCTAGAAGAAATATTCCGCTACCAGCAGCCAGTAGCCAACAATCTCTCATTCTTGGCTCGCCCTACCAAATCGTCTTTGAAGTCGAATTTGCCAAGCTTCCAGCAAGCCGTATGCAAAGGAGCGGGTGGCTTTGAGCTCCTTCAGTTGGAAGTACTGCTTGGTAGTTGAATGCGGAGAATTAAAAGTTTAGATAATGGGACGGCGCCATGATTTCTTATAAATATTTATAAATGTAGATGTGAATACAGATTAGAATTGCATAATGCAACCACACACCTAGATATCAACGACCCTATGTTGTTATTCAAGTTTTTGTGAGACAAATTTTAGTCATTTGGACTGGACCTGCACTTGCAGACATTACGTGTTGGTATTTTAATGAATTGATCAGAATGGGTCTACTATAAAATCAACAGATTCGAGCTACGCCTCTTTATTGAAAGAAGTGCAACGAATTGTTTTGTCAGATAACGCTGTCCGCTACTTATATCACTGTTATATCACCAGGCAAGAATTCTTTCCAGCATATCGGACAGATAAGGTTATCGGCGTGCAGAACGAAGTTACCTCTATAGACAACCTTATCTGGGTATAATACCTATCTATCTTAGACATTCGTGACATAACAAGATTGCGTGTACCATCTTCACTAACTGTTTGCATTGCAAATACTGAAACAAGATAGCCCTAATAAAGCACACAATCAATTAATAATTTTAAAACCTACAATACATTAATTTTTATCTGATAACTTGGGTGGTCACTCTTTTTCTCTTCAAATTTCAAATAAATTAAAATTATGACCGACTCACAAGAGAACTCAAAAAAATATCAGTGCATACCCTTTACCACAGCCTTGAATGTAAAAATGAATAATTTCATGCCCTGCAGATGAACTACGGCAGTCACCATTGTTTTGTATGTTGTGTATTCGAAATCTTACGAAAAGTCTTTGTTTATTTGAAAAATGGAACAATTTAACAAAATAAAATTACGATCAACTTCGGAGATTCTAATTTATTCTTGATGAAATGAATTCCTCTAGAATTTGTATCGCATAAATTTATGGAAGCTTCTGTTGCTGTTTTAACATATCCTGAGTATGACAATTGACATGAAAATCTCAAAAATGTATTCCGTTATCGCGTCCTGCTTCCACTAGCAGGTTTTTTTTATTGCATTCTTTATTGTCATTATATTTTTATTATATGAATACCGCACAAGAGTCCCATCTGCTCCCAACCGTTTGAAGTTGAGATTATGGCATCCCTAATAATTGGGGTATGTCGTGAGGCTGAAGGAGATAGGGAAGATGGAGGTGGGGGAGTACCTGGCTATTCAGATCTGATCATCAAGCACGGTTAAAGTCATTTCAAACAACGTTTCACTTCTGAATGTTGGTCTTTCACCAGGGCGACACGGAGAGTATCTTCCACACTGGAACGTGCCGCATGTATACTATAGATTATTTTAAATGAATATAATGTGAAACGACACAAATCAATTGAACAAATTTTACTTGCGCACGCCGGGCAAGCTGTTTGCATGTCTTCAACCGCGACGCCGACTCTCCAAGGACAGGAGATTGAAAATAGTATTGTCACCAATCTATGAAAAAAATTAGGTATGTTTCCAATATCTCCCCCCCCCCCGTCAGAAAATCTTCCGTTGTTAGTATAGGTAACGTAGCAAGTAGCAAGTGTATCAATATAAATAAAAAAGCTTGTTTTAGAAATAATTGCTTTAACAAAACTATGAACAGTAGGATATTTTTAATATTTTAAAAGATTTTCGAAGTCTTTGACCATAACACAATGAAAGCATTTTATGTTCATTCAATTAGGTACAGTAGGAATTCTTGCAAGTAAAATAGCTTTGGAGTAGAGGGAAATACCTGACACTAATTTGAGCAGCAATTCACCCGTCAGTTAAACTCCCTCTACTGAAAATAAAATGAACGTGGGAGACAACGCGCCGTGCGAATAGTTCCATCGATCTGGCATGGCGGAAATAATTCATCTGTTTGGGACACTTTACAAATAATATAGGTCATGATTCATGGAGTCATGAATCACGGAGTCATGGGTCATGGAGTCATGAGTCGTGTGCTTCATTTCTAACTTGTAACTTGTGAAATTAAGCTGAATCGTGTTGAGTTATTCAATTTTTTTGTATGTATTCAACTTTATTAAAGGCTTTATTAATTATTTTGTATGACCGTGGCGTAGTGTGTTCATTCCTCGGCTGGCTAAGTCCTCCATCACAAACACAAGCAACATTTTCCGCCTACTGTGGTGGTAGTAGGAGATTTTAAAATATTGTCAAGTTATTCGTAACCCGGGAGTTATTCGTGTCTTTCCTTTAAAAAAATAAAAAAGAAAATTAAAATGGTACATTGGTAATATATTGTGCCGTCTCACTAGGAAATCCTGTGTTGAGTCCACGTGTAGTTTATAACACAAGCAGTTTGTAATAAAAATAGTAACTCATTATTACATCTTAAATGTATTACATTAATAAAAAAAGTTAGTTTGTTCAAAATCTTAAATCTCTAAAAGTTTGAAATTTTTGACTAGACGTTGCATTTTATATACCTTCATAATATAGATGAAACACGTGACAGGTAAAACATGCATTTTCCAACCTTCCGATTGAAATAAAGAAATTAAAGGATATTAACATACTTAAACTAAAACTGAAGTTACTCTTTCAGAAATAATTAACTTAATAATTGCCTGTTTTTCCCTTCATTGATATTTATTATCAGTCTATACTCATCTCCACTGTATTTAGATTTTGTCTCTTTATATATTGTTCCTATCATATATATACTTACTTATAGCATAATGATTCTATTTTTCTTATAATTAGTGTAACTCTCTCACCAAGCACAAGAACCAGTTTCTTCATTGGTGAGATTGCGAACATAAATATATTTTGTAATGTAAATATATTTTTTATGTACCCCACAGACATAGGAATTAATAGACGAGAAGATAAAGGCGAGGGGTAAAATCAACTGTTGAAGAACGAAGGGAGTGAAGATGACTGTGATTCGTCAATAAATCAATCTGACAGTAAATAGGCATCTCGCATTATAATATCACCATTTACTTCTTAAAAGTAAAATCTGCTTTGAATGAATAGACATTTTTACATGGGAGCGCAAATTACTCGCCACGTTATGAACAAATTTGCGAAGTCCAAATTCGGCAAAGTAAGGCAGCTTCTATATTCAGAGTCGTAGTTAGTTTCAGAGTATTTAGTTAAGACACTTTTATAAATGTTCATAATTTACTTCCCAGCAACCAACCAGCTTTGTGTTTCGCGTCCAGACGTTTCTCGATGTGATAGTAACAACTGATTCATATTATACGATGTGAATATGCTTAAAATAAAATAAAATAATGCTTATATATGGAATGTAATACGACAATTGGGTTTATTCTCTTTTTTCGCATCTATTTTTACCAGTTTTCATAGTACAAGTAAACATTTTGCCGTGTTATTTCGTAAAATGAACCGATGATGCCTCGACCATAGTTCGCACAAGAATGATGACGTCACGTTTTCAAATATCACTTGAGGCCGTACGCGAGCCCAGCCGGCTCAATGGAACCGGTATGGGGAGTGGGGATAATACGCTTTTAAGGCAGGTCTACTAATATTCATATGTCTGTGATGTACCCATATTATATCCTGTACCCACTTATATATATTAAATAAAAAAAATAAAAAATAAACATGTCAAGTGTGAGAAGGTAAAAAGGTAAGGTTTCTCTATTTTCACAGACAGACTGAGCCACAGCAACGCATGGCCGGGTAGGTCTAATTAAAAATAAAATAAAATCAGTTTCGTATCATTGGAAATACACACTTATAAACAGGTTTTAATAAAATCGTTGTTCTTTGATCAGTATTGGCTTATGATCCTAGATTTCGTGTCTAATTTACATATAGAATAATTTGTGTACTGTCTAATGGCTAGTAGAAGCGCATTGTATTTGTTGGGTACTCTCTAATGACAAGTAGAAGCGCATTGTATTCGTTGTGTACTTGTCTAATGGCCAGTAGAAGCGCATTGTATTTGTTGGGTACTCTTTAATGACCAGTAGAAGCGCATTGTATTCGTTGTGTACTCTTTAATGACCAGTAGAAGCGCATTGTATTTGTTGGGTACTCTCTAATGACAAGTAGAAGCGCATTGTATTCGTTGTGTACTTGTCTAATGGCCAGTAGAAGCGCATTGTATTTGTTGGGTACTCTCTAATGACCAGTAGAAGCGCATTGTATTTGTTGGGTACTCTTTAATGACCAGTATCATCATATTTAATGACCAGCGCATTGTATTTGTTGAAAAGCATCTAAATTTTATTTATCAAAAAGTATATGTATTTTTGTTTCTAGCACCATGAACGGTTTGGTCAAAAACAGTTCTGTGTTTGAAGAGGTATGATAGTATGTTTTTTGAAAAAAGTTGCCTCGCGTTCAAATGCATTCAGGCTATTCATTGAAAAGCAAAATGTAATAGGAATCTATAATGTCGCAAAGAAGAAGTTGCGCAGAACAATGACGATGGTGTAAATATCAGCTTTCTTATTGTTTGTGGGCGGAAAAAGTTTGAGGATACCAACGTTCCTGTGCGATCGTACCAATGAAACAGGAATGGGATTTTTATCTTTGTTATCGTAGTTTGTTAATAAATGCATGACACAAACTCCGTGGTAAAGTTGTCACGACCCTTGACTACCAATCGCGGGTTCACATCCAGGCGTGCACATGTATATTTAGTGTTATTACACTATTTATTAATTAAAAACAATATTTGCTTATAGCACGTTTCAAAGTAGTAGATACTTTCAGTATCACCCTCGTGTAAGACCGATATTCTGAATCGAAACATTCCCAACTACTTTCCTCATATGATGTTTGATATATTCCATTCCGCCATAGTCTCACTGGCTCGAAATGGTTGGGAGAAGTTGGGACTCTGTACCGCATCTACTCACATAAAATATAAAGGTATATAAATAATAAAATATATGTAAGTATTATTTTGTCCCGTTCCGAAACGTTCCCGCGCTTTGAAACCGTAAAAAAGCTCATAAGCACACAACACGGCTATTATTATAAACGGGAAAAAACAATCAAAGTACCGATCGGCGAGCGAAAGTGATCGTTTCCAATTAAATAATTAGCGGTTTGCTTTACGCTAACAAGAAAAATCCTGTTTATTGAATGTTTGGGTCGTTAATTTGGAACAACCGGTTCTCCCTAAACCATAACTACTTCAGTCCACAGTGTCCACACCATCGCTGTGGTACCATCTGCCAATATTATATCGCACTACATACATATAAATTTTCATTACTATGAATGCTTCTGAATTTGTCTGTATTGTCGATAACAAAAGTATTAATTTACAGTAAGAAACTATTTTTTTAAGAAACTATTTATTTGAAGCAAAAATTATTCGCCTGTAATATCCATACAAATTGAAAATATCTTACGGGAATCGAATCCGCACCTTCTGATTTCCGATCAGGTGCTCTGAACCATTAAGCTTCGTTGGCTTATTCCCAGCCCGTTAAATAATTCAATATGTACAAGTATTTAATTCGACAATTATTCAACCTATTATATTTATTCACCTGTAAACAATCAACTTTATTTTTGTAGGAAAGGCTTTGTTAGTGCTGAATTTCCCACTACATGGCGTTGAGACATATCATATCTACATTTTTTGGTGAAATATTTTGACTTGTCAAATATTATATATTTTTTTAATGACAAACCAATGTTTATAAGACAAGATTTATGATGCATGGCACAACGGATCATTATATTTTTTATCCGTTGTGCCATAAACCAAAAAACCTTGTCTTATATACATTACTTTGTCATTTAAATTTTTTTAATATTTATTTATAAACCCCTTAAAAATAAACTTAAATTTTACACAGCTGATAAACTACCATTGACCATACCTTAATGATTGTTTATTAGTGGTATAAAATTTTAAACTTGTAAGCTTTTTGCAGTTGCTTAGAAGGTACATAGTTCCCAAGAGCCATTTATCTCATTGCTTATATATTACTCACAAGACAATTGAATGTGTGTTTAGTGGATATCAAGGTTCCAGGATAAAAATATCTATCTAACACACGGTGTCCGGAAACTCGTAATACAAGTGGGAAACTGGTTGCACGTACATCACACAGTTGGTAGATCGAAAAAAACTATTTTTTTCGATCTACCAACGTCTAATTAAATAGGATCAAAAAACTGGAGCTGTGTCTACGCTTAGATACATTTTAAAAGACATTAAACAGCTAAAAATTTCAACTTTAAGTTTTGTTCTCTTATAAAACATTTTTATTTTTTTTTTGTTTAATTAAAACATAAAAGATCTTTAGGTATTTTTGAAAGCTATGTCGGGATGTGGGGTTGGACGGTTGCTCGGCATTTGAAAGAATTTTTTTTTTTTTTTGAAAGGTTAAATAAGTCTCCGGACACGTTTTTACCCCAAATAATGTAAGTAACCAATGGTTAAAGTAAGTCAAGTAAGTCACTTGACACTTTGTATGAAGAAGAGTGTATGTGGGTTTGTTTTTTTATACAATTTTATTCGGAGATTAATGAAATTTTACACATTTGTCCATAAAAATAAGAGGAAGGTTACTGTTCGATCATGAAATTTAGAAAAATCATTTCCATCCTACTGTTACAATCTTTACAGCAGAATAATGGCCGTTTTACACAATTTTTTTTTTCATCCAGTTTAAGAAGTTCTAAGAATTCGGAATGAAAAAAGGACGTATTCTATTTTGGTACCGATTTTCGTACAGTTTTGGTATATCTATGGTTTAAGACGTTGGCCATTATTATTTGACATTATCTGTGCTATCATTGTTTTACGTAACTATATGAGGAGGAAATATTGCATGTTTATTACGTATTATATTTTTAAAAAAAGACTACAATATTAGTGAACGTGAATCTGAAATATTATCTCGCAAATGACAGTGACAGATGCTTTAATGATTGTGATTTATAGTTGTCATTTTTTGACGATGTAGTAATAATAATATTTGGCTAATTTATATAACGCCGTTTTCGTGAGAAATCACCTCAAGTCCGTCGTAGTACCGTCCTAAAATATTATTTCTTGTCTAATGGTAACTATCTATATTAAATTAAAGACTGAAGACTTGGCTTACTGAAATAATTAATTTGTATTAGCTTATAATGATATATTATTCTAAAGACTTTTAAAATTGTTATTTATGTTTTTTTATAATTTTCTTTTGCTATATTTCTGTAAAATTTTTAATTTTTTGTTTTATACATATAATTGCAAAAATGTAACTGTAAACTCACTATAATAAGATTTAAAGTGTAAAGAACCCGTTAGGCACCTGCTAAAAAGCAGTTTATTTGGACTTTTTTGCTTTATATTTGTAAAGTGTGTAATATATAATAATAATGAAAAAACAAATCGTAGGTATTAAATTAATGATCTATAAAGCGGAGATTTTTCGTTTAGGTCTCGATATGGGGATCAGTATAAAAAAGCATCGTGTAAAACAGGCATAAAGCCCTGACAACGCTGAGTACTTCGGCTATTAATAAAATTAATGAATTCGAGAAATCAATTATAAAGTTGTACTCAATGTAATATTTTTGTTAGATGTACAAGAAACATTGTTTTCTGAAAAGTTTGGAGTCCGCTGGTATTCGAAATTTTGACTATCCGCTACATTCGATGTTACAAGCTTCACGAACGAATCAGTGTTTGTTAGGAACAGTGACGAGAATCCGAATTACATTCCTGAGGATCGTTACGGCCCAAATTTATGACAGGAAAGTAAAAGTTGACTTATCTGCGGAGTGGAAGTGCTGACATAACTGCCAATTTAATAAAATAATCGAGATTGCCCCCTGGCTCCGCCCATCTTTTAGGTTGAATGATTTTCATCTGCCAGCACGTAGGAGGTGGTTTTTTGGGTTTTTAGTGTTGGAGTTTACCCAACGAATGACCCGATCATTGAAACCCGCTCACGAGCTTTCAAAGAGCGAGCGGGTTATTTTTTGTCAGCACCCAGGTTTCGCGACCCATTCTTGCGACCTACTCTCGTCACATGGGAACCAGGTACCGGAGTGGCGAGGCGAACGCACATAGATTGTCAACACCAGGGTGTCGCAACCCACTCTCGCGACCCGGGTGATGGCTGCTGGCTGCCGGTGTGGCGTGGAGAGTTTACCATAAAAAAATAGAATAGTAGATGCGTGAGTGTGAAATTTGTAGACCGGGCAGTGGGAATGGTACATTTATGAAATATAAAATAGGCTATACGTAGAACCGCCTCTTCTTCGAGATACTTTTGGAACCGGTTACCGATGGCGGAAATTTTGATCGGTAATATGTTTTATAAAAAAAGTATAAGTTCATACTGTGAATATGTTACCTACCTACGTCAAACGAAAGTTAAAGTAGCCGGGTTTTGCTAGCTGGGACCCGCTCACAAAGCTAGTGGGTCGTGAACGACCCGGGTCATGAAAATTGATCGATTGATCCAGATTTATGTCGTACACATCAAGATTGTTTTTATTTTTTTTAAGGAAGCTAGATTATGAACGACTCTAGATTCTAAAATGTTTTTGGGGGTGTGTGTTGATCAATTACACAGGCCTGCGACCAAATAATGGGTGATTCTTATGTATTTTAGTGCGCTGAGTTCAGAAATGCACCCAGTTTTTTTTAACGTAAGAATTTTCCGCAAAATGCATTTTTGCGGAATTGCGGGATTTTGCGGAATGCGGGATTGCCTACCTTAAGGTGTATATTTATGAATATGCCGAAAAATGTTGTTTTTCCTATTCGGCTTTATAGTTTTATATCAGAAACAGTTTTATATGAAATATGATAAAAATAGTATATTTAACAGTATTAGTCAGCGTATGAATCATGGAAACCCAGTAGAAAGGTGTCTTGCTTAGTGACTAAGATGGTAAAACCTGGATTTTCCCATTGTCCTATATATACCCCTCGTTGTCCTTCGATTTGTTCATTTCAATTTAAACATTCTTAAAGTGTCTTTCAAAATGTCTTCAAGAGCTTGTGTTAATAATCCTCATAGTTTCTGTTACATTTGTGGCGAACTTGTATTAAAAAAACAAATTCGAAGTATTACGGAGTTTATTAAAAACCTGTACTTTGCCTATGTTGGTGTGAAGATCGGAGATCAAGAAAAATCTTGGGCCCCTCATGGAGTGTTTTCAGGCTGTGTTGAAGGACTTCGCAAGTAGTCTAAAGGAAAGGCGAAATCTTTTCGTTTTGGGGTGCCTATGATTTGGAGAGAGCCGAGAAACCACGGTGATGACTGCTACTTTTGTTCTTGCATCATACAAAGGTATAATTCTAAAAATTAAAAAGTTATATGTTACCCAAACATGCAATCTGCACTTAGACCTGTGCCTCATGGACCCGGTATTCCAGTACCAAGGACGATGGGATGTGAATATTGTTGGATGCTCTATAGAGAACTTCCAGACATCCCACACAAACGGAAAAGCTCAAAACGGAGTTTTGAGGGAAAAAGATGTAGATATTATAAAGAATTATAAATCCTTATTGTATATACATATTATTTTTATCAAATTGTATTTAAAAATGTAAATAAACCACTAGTAATATATATTTATTTTTCATTTCAAAAAGCATTTTTACCTATATGTACTGCGGGTTTTGCATAACTTTCATTTTCATTTTGCGGAAAATCCCTACGTGCTGGAGAAAAACTGAGGGCATATTTGGACTCAGCGCACCAAAATACATACGATTCACCCATTACGGTGAAAAAAACTATCAAAAAGTGTCAATTTGCAGGCCTGTGTTATCATAAATGAATACAAATTTTCTCCTTAATTATTTTTTTAGTTTCTAAATATTTTATATACCTACGTACATTCACAGAAAATATTCCGTGAGTAGGAAAAGTTTTCAATTTTGATATTTACGTACGTGGTTGTTGTCACATTAACATAAGTCCTACGAATTAAACACAATGACTATGACTTCCGTATGTTCGGAAAGAAATTTTACAATCTATCTCCAGAAAAAAAAGATACTAATCTCATCTTATTGAATACTTCCTGGACAGATGATTAGTGATCAGCCAACTGACGAAGTAATTAATGACCACCCGCTACTTGTACAGGTATCAAGTACCGGCGGGCCCAGCGGTCCGAGCGCAACGGGCTATCGAATATCCAAATCGACAATAATTGGCCCGAATTAAGCGTTCGCCGTTTAAACCAAGAAATGGTCACCACGTCATCATCGTGCGCCTGCGTATCGGAAAATTGGCAAAGCCGATGTAAATTAACGATTTATGACCGCCGAAGATAATTGCTAATAAGCTTTTTACCGTGAAGCCTTATTTGGCCAAGTGCCGACGATACTGATAGAGTTAATTGAATAGTTGAAAATCATTACATTGAAAATCTTCCCTTGGAAGTGGGAAATCGATAAAAATTTCTTGGTGTATAGGTAAAATTAAAGTAGTTGCAATCAAATAGCAACCTAGAATATTAATAATCCAACTAAAAGTTCAGTAAAATATTTATTTATTTATTTAACGCCATTAGTTCTATATAACTATATAGAAAGAAAAGAAAATTATATTGTATCATTACGTGGACATACTTCTATGTGAGAACCAGTTACTTCTGGCGTGCCACAGGGATCAAACCTGGGTCCGCTGTTATTTATACTTTTTATTAATAACATTAATAAATGCTTCATACACTGTTTGTTTCTTTTGTAACAATTGTTAATATAACTTAATTTGTGATATTATATTTGTAAATGCTTATTATTATTATTTTTAAAGGTTGCCATGTTAATCTGTGAGAAATATTTATGATACAGGTGAATTCCCCAATTAATGTTTTTTTTTTACTTTCATGTTTATTACTTAACTGTATGTATCTGTGTTTTCTCGAATAAAAAAAGTTAACAAGAAGAACACACATTAGTAAAAAGTTATTAATAGAGATAAAGAAGAAACAAAAACCTGTTATGTAGTGATGTCATCGATATTTATCATCAGATTTATATTTCAATAGAGGCATATTCGAAATATCAGCTAACATTGCGTAAGAGTTACCAGTGGAGTTTAATTTATTTGTAACAGAATTGTATCCTGAAACCGTAAAATGATTGTAATAATCATGTATAATAGGGAACCTTGATCTGATGGTTACCACCATGAAAGTGATCAATATCAATATATCAGGGGTATCCAACCCAAAAATTGCACATAAACGTTACACATTTACTAAAGTAAAATACAAATAACAAATCTAGTAATAGTAATAATTAAATTAAAGTGTCAAAAGTCTCATTGTATCAATTTGTTTGACATATTAACATTTCGTATCAAAACTAACTATCGTAGGCTACGAAACACTAGTTAACTATTTATGTTTTTGAAAATATTTGCTTTCTTCTCGGGAATTCTATAATAATTCGTATTTATAAATAAAGAATTAAATTAAATGCTCCAAACTCTGGTAAACTTAGTTAGCTCTAGCAAAGTTTGGTCAAACGTTACTATTGAGCGTGTGGGCGCAACGTTTTGCTACGGGTATCAAATGTGCAAGTTCCATTATCGTGAACCCATATATATATCTCATCATCTCATGCACCCCAAATTTTAATTTTTCGTTGACATGGACCCACTTTAAGAATGACTGAGGTAGAGCACATTTATTTTCACCAATTTAAATAAGTCATCTCTTGTTACATCACGCTCGCTGTTGATGATGATGATTTGATTAATTGTATAGCACAGTTTTCGTGGGAATATTTGGTAGATGGGACCGATGTATACAGGAGTGGCAGATGTATAAATACAATCTTCCCATTGCGGTGCAGGCGATGAGTCGAGAGAACCTGTCTGGAGAGATCAACAGGTCTCCCTCAACAGGGCTGTCTCGATCCGGTCTGCCACGCAGTTGGTGGGCCGCATTCACCACCAAGACCTAGACAAAACCCATGAACCAGGGCGCCCCTGTTAAATCACCGAATTTAGCGAATCGAATGAATAATCAATAACTGAAAAGTTACAGCCTACCCTTGGACAAGGCGCAATGCACGCATCTGGTATTCGTAGAACTACAACTGCCAGCTTTTCGATTTATCGTGGACCATTTTGACGCAAATTACCATATTGTATTATAGGTTCGCCAGTTATCTTGTTCCGTACTGCATGGAGAAAAATGAATCTTGCTGATTTATTAAAATACTGTTAAAAAACGGGTCAAGAAGCCGATTCCTAATAAAATGTCAGTACTTTCCGAATATATAAGAATACGTGTTAATGCACCTGCGTTTGCCCATATATTAATATAATGTCGAAATGATTTTTATGAACACAAGTTTTGACGTCGCGTTAATACATTCTTTTTTTTACTAAGTTTATTTTATTTATTTATTTATTGGATAATTTGTATAGCGCCGCTTTTGTGAGATATCACCTCAGGGGCGCTTTACAGTTGATGCAGGTATTACAAAAAATATAAATATTACAAAAATAGAGTGAAGTTAAGTTAAGTAAAATGAAGTATAGGAACAGGTGACACGAAGATAGAAGATGGAGACTCTGCAGCAAGAATCCTAGGTGGTGAAGAAACTGGGCCAGCTGCTGAAGCGAAAGAGTCCACCGCGTCCACCAACAGTGCCAGCACAAGGTTCGTCATCCGTCCAGGTATGTGTCTGCTGCTAATAAAGCGCTGATACACTATCCTCTCACAGATACCAGACCTTGGCAGCACCGCTGTGACGTTCTACGAAGATAGAAGATGGAGACTCTGCAGCAAGAATCCTAGGTGGTGAAGGAACTGGACCAGCTGCTGCATCAAGAGAGTCCACCGCGTCCAACAACAGCGTCCAGGTATATATCTGCTGCTAATAATAAAGCGCTGACACCTCACATAGATAAAAGACCCTGGCAGCACCGCTATGACGTTCGGCAAGTCCATCATTTATCTGCATGTAATCCTGTTCCTGGTAATTGTTGAAGTGGTGCATTCTGCCCGCAATAAAAATCGACAATTAATAATAATAAATTACCCTGGATAAATTACCCGATAGTAAATTACCCTGGGCTTAGTAAAAAAACTTGCCAGGGTCCAAACTTCCCCAGTTTCCGAGAATTACGTTGAAAACATCTGGAGTGCATTTACCGATCGCCGTTCGTTTCGAATGTCCAATATTTTTGAGCAAATTTCCGATTATTCACTTTTAAAACACTGCACTCAAATCACATATTATAAAGTTTATTTTTATTTATGTTCGAATGTTGATTGATTGATTTTAAAAATAATTTCAAAGGGATGTTGCCTCATTGAAAATACTAAAAAAACACAAAGCCGTTGTAGGACGCGTTAGGACGCGTCCTGCTGCCACGAAGGGCGCTAATATCATTAAACATATCACTTGATTCGTTCACGGCTTGCAGTTCCGTGTTTAACAGGATTACGAATAATTTGACGAAATTTTTAATAAATTAGCTTTAGTTTTTTATCTTTAGTTTTATTTGGTTTATCTTTAGTTTTCTACATGTGTTCTTTCTTTAAAAAATAATTAAGTTATGGGTTGTTGTAATAAAATAAACATGTGTCAAATATTTAACTTTATTTTCACATTTGAGACTGCATTCTATACAACGAACAAGGATTGGTTAAAATTACGACACGCATTGTTACACAATTCTTACATAATAGGTATTTGATACAAAAAAACACCAGAAGATTAGTTAAATCTAGACTGTTTTTATTTTTTTAACTAATCACTGATTTTTCCAAATCTTATAACTAATGAAATATTAAACAACTGTTTTACATTATTCTTTGGTGTGCTAGCCGTTTGGGACATTTTGAACTCGCGAAACATTTTTTCGGCAAAGCTTCCAAAGTCGGATTTTGAATAAACTCGTAAGCAACCCAGTTACATAGAAGGGCATTTGTGTGCTTTGTACAAGAAAGTGCAGATAATGAAATCATTTACAAATGAATATAATATGTACTACAAAATTTTACTATCATACAATCATTATAATAATTTGACTTCTTTAAAAAATAGATTTTGGGCGCAGAAACCAGTGGTATAAAAAATTGTGTTTAATCATTGCAAATTCACTTCGTGGCATCATTTTTATTTAATAAAAATATATATAACCACTATTAAGTTCCTTCATCAGTACGCAAAGTATAGGTACCTACTTAAAAGTATTGAATTTTATTGAGAAAGTAAAAAAATTGCGATTCGAGCTTTTTTATAAAGATAATGTCAAATTATGATAAGGTAAAACAATCGGTTTAGATTTACAAACAATGTTGCATAACAATTTGAAGTGCACTTTTTACAATATAATTTTGGTATTTACACAGCTGAATCATTTTATTCTTGAACTAAATTAAGCGATTTTCATTAACAAACGGCGTAGATGTATTCAAACATAATTATTATCATTAGTGGGATCAAAAAGTCTTCTAATGTAATTTAAAGATTGATTTGAAATAGGGTAATAATTACAAGCCTGCAATTACTGATACACGGAGAAAAATGAGAATTGATATTTTATTAAAAAAACTCTTAAAATTTTTTGGTAATCCGGTTAAAATTATCATATCGTAATACATATTCTGATTTTTATGAACACGTGTTCCGATATAACGATAATACGTTCGTATTTTACTAAAAGCTTCTTAGGAAACCTATCAACTCATTCGTTAAGGGCCTGATTTTTTGTTTTTAACCGGATCACGAATAATTTAAAGAGATTCTAAATAAATTAGCACAATTCAATATCAGTAACTTTAAACTCAATCAACGATGAGAGACTCGATATTTATTTCCATGAAAATTTAGTTGTTTTTGAAGTACGTTTAATTTAAAATGGATTTTCGGTAACATAACCATCTGGCGACTAGAGTGCACAAGGATCATTTGCTAACAAATACACTTATATATATATTGTATTACAATTAATCGGTGCCGATACACCGCCATTAGCATAAATAAATGAGATAAAGAATGATTAAATAATATTAAATAAAATAATCTAAGGGAACTCTTTAGTACATAATATAAATTTGGCGTTTGAAAGTACAGATGATTTCCAAAATAAGCGTCAAACATTCGTTAAATAGTACAAAAAAACTTTGGTTTGAAACTAAATTAACAATCATTAATAATTAAAAAACATTTATTGAATGTACAACACATTTTTTTTAAAGATGACAAGAATAACTATAATTCTATATGCACACAGTTTTAGTACTATTCAATCCTTATAAATATCTTACAATACATAATTTTTTTGAGAAAACCTCGGACGGAAATAATTGTTTTTAAAAACAAGGCATAAATGGCACTTAAAAAGGCAACTGTTTCAAAATGGCACCTATTAAAGAGGAATTTAAACGTATTACTTCAAAATATTTTCCCTATTGACAAACTTTGTAAATGAAAAAAACATAAACGAAGGTGTTGGGACTGATATTTCCAAACATCAATATTCGTTTAAATGCCAAATCGAACTGATTAAAGTGCACAATTTACGTTATCACTACATCTAAGTTTCGGTACATATTAGCGCTTCACAGAAAAAAAACGTTATTTTAACATAAAGAATATGTACATGTAATTATCTAGATTTTTCAATGATACATTGATCATCGCACGAAAAAAGCATGTTATGACTAATACTTCTATGTACAAATACAACTAAGGGACTTAATAAATATTAATCCTTAATGAAAGGTAGTTCTGGAAACTCATTATGTTCTTTATAATAATGTGGACTTGCATAATTATTAATAACTGAACCTTATTTTTTCATCACAATGCATTAGTCAAATCACCTAAATGAAAGTGATATTTGATGTGATAATTTTAAATGCAATACTGTTTTTAATATGCTGTTAAAACGACATAATTTTCTAATGAGACATCTGAGATTCACCTCGATAATAACTATGTAGATATACATGAGACGCACCTCTGTTGTCACTATTTCACTAGTGGTGTGAATTGGTACGATTTCTAATTTGAGATAATCCAAGTGCTTTGATTTCTTTGAGCTTTCCCATCGTAGTGACGCTTGTTTCTCGTGTGCATAGCTTCATTTATCCAACAAGTAAAATGTTAACGATACCTGATTTTCAATCGAAGATATGATTATGAACTGGGCTGAAATCGCTAAATATCTGCTAGGAAAATGTCGAGCGAGTGAGATCCAAATCTATCACGTGAAATGTATCGGGCTTCAAATTCAGCAATTGATTATCACCGTCATTGGCATTCGAAAGCTTTTACCTCCATTATCAGCATGTGAGTGTATTTGATAGAGCAGTAAGTACCATCAAACATAGTCCGTGATCTGATTCAATGAACACAAATTTGCTTTGAATTTAAGGTTATCATTTTCAAAATTGAAATTGATTGTGTGATGAATTCAGACAAGCGATAAAATACCTACGGGTATTAACATAATAATTTCTTAACGGAATATTATTTTTGTAATTTTCAAAATATGAACTGATTTGCAAAGAATTCAGAGTATCATGTGAGCTAGTATACAGGGTGTATCGGCACGTACCCGACAAACTTTAACCAGCTATTCCTTAGCACATTTGGAGTAAAAAATGTTATGGGCACTTTGCTGTCCGGTAACATTTTTTTTAATAAAAAAATTATTATTCATATTTTCACCACATGTCACCAATGTTTTATCCTTTGTCAAAGTTTGAAAACCCGTCTGGCAATATTTTGTTCGAGTTTCGTTGAATAATGCACGTACGTACCTACGTTGGCGCGCTTTTACAATCACAACGAAATGGCACGGCACCATTCGTCTCATTTTTAACTATTATTATTTAGTGTGTACGAAAGAGCGAAGACACTTTTTGACACACTTGCTAATAACAGCTGTTGAACACGAAAAAACAATTCAAATGACAGTGACGGAGTGTGGATTTTTTTTATTTATTTTTTGTTTTTAATGGAAAAAAAATGTTACCGGACAGCAGAGCGCCCATAACATTTTTTACTCCAAATGTGCTGAGGAATAGCTGGTTAAAGTTTGTCGGGTACGTGCCGATACACCCTGTATATTGATTTCAGTTGTCTGTGCGCCCTGCGTAACTGTGGTGCAATGAACTCTTTGAATTTATGTGTAATTTAAAAAATTGGAACTTATTGAAAATAACTTCAAATAATGAAATATTATTAACAGAAAATTATTTTGTGACGATTTGATCAAAATTGGGAACGATTTGTTAAGAATTCAGACTATCACGTGATTTTTCTAGAACTTGATAATGATGTTAGGTTAGGTTAGGTTTGGTTCAGCAACTGCTGGTGACGTGCGTAAGTTCCCCCGCCATCCTGGGTAAGGCCTTGACGGTGACGCTATCGCCGCCGTAGAAGTGGTGGTACTGGCGGGAGGCGTGTATGATGGAGGACGGAGCGGCGTCGGGATGCTGCGACTCGCGGTGCCGACGCAGGTCCACTTTGCGCTGGAAGGCCTTCTCGCACAGGCCGCACGTGAAAGGCTTGTAGCCGGTGTGCTTCCTCATGTGCGTGATCAGGTTGGAGCTTTGACTGAAAGCCTTTGAGCACACCACGCACTTGTGGGGTTTCTCGCCTGGGAACAAAACAAAACATCATAAGTATATTTATGTATTAACATACTACTGTCTATTAATATAATACATATAACGCGAGATGAAAAAAAAACATTTTTTTTACTATAATTTAATTTTCGACCTAGTTGCGCTTTCTCTTGGGCAGGCTAGTAGCCAATTTCAAAGAAAAAATACTCAGGATTGAATAATCCTACCCAGAAACTCGAGTCAGCAACTCAACCAAGCTCGCCGAATGCCAATCGGGTAGGACCGACATTTATTTCATATGTTAACTTCTGTAATTTTTTTTTTACAAGGTAATACATTACAAAATGATAACAAAGTAATAATGTATTATTCCCAGTGAGTTTATAAAACTCATTTCGGGAAAGACAAAATTAGAAAAGACAAGACAAATAAATAAAATACATTAAAATAAATAAATGCAGATGTTATTAAGGTGTTCCAGAGAAAGATGGTGTTAGTCATTAATGAAACTGCTAAGGAAATAGCTTTTAAAAGCTTTTGCCAATGTTTTTTTGTTCGTTGCCGGAAATTTTAAATTACCAGGTAATGCGTTATATTGTTTGTGTGCAATGTATTGTAAGGAGTTAATTCCAAATTTGGTCGTGTAAGTAGATGACGATAAATCTATTTGACTGTAAAACGAAGTATTTGTGTCTGTGAGTATATATCTTTGACATGTGTATCCCATGGAAGATTATATTTATTACGTACGGCTCTATTTTGAATTACTTGTATTTCGGAACTTTTTTTTTGGTAATGGTGCCCCAGATACTAACTAGATAACTCAGGTGGGAGTGAATCATAGCATAATATGTTGAACGCAGTAAAGATGTGGGGAGCACACCTTGGAGTCGATAGAGTACACCGGTTATCGGGGAAATTTTGGATTTTACATTCTCAACATGGGAGTTCCACGAGAGGTTAGAGTCTATGATTAACCCCAAATATTTCGTTACTTGAACATGTTGTAGCTTTTCATTTCCAAGAATGATATTCATACCCATGTTATCTTTTTTTCCGAAAGTAAGGTAATGGGTTTTTTTAACATTGAGGCTTAATTTGTTTAATCGAAGCCATTTAGCTAGCTTTGCGAGATCTTTATTCATTAGAGCTTCAAGTTCCTTTAGATTTTTACAATGGTAGTAAATCACAGTATCATCAGCGTAAAATTAAAGTTTTCCCGAGATGCCACATTTATTATATCATTGATGTATACTAAGAAAAGTAGAGGTCCAAGAATGTTATCCCATTCTAGAGAAATGTCAGATGTTCAGAGATTTGCCCCGTGTGTGTGTGTGTGATTGCCACTAATGCATTGTCTTACATATCGAGTCTATCTACCGAGTTCCAGCTCGATCGGATGTCGGGAAGTGTGTTAATTTCCGCTTCCAAGATTTGCATTCATTACCGAACCAAAGTGAAATTGAAATAATTGGATTAACAAACAATTGGACATAATAAATCATAGAATAACGAATCCTTCCATACAAATATGAATGGAAACAAATGTCTCCACTGTCCCTCTTACACTCGTATGACATCGCATATCTCCACCTCATTAGAGTTTCATAATCAAGATGAAACCCAGTTTTATATTGGAAATTTAAGGCCTGATTGGCCAAATATTTTGATAACGAAACCCGTCCACATGGCGTTTCTTGTGTTCTTTTTAAATTATATGTATAAGAGACATAAATTTACGATAAGATTGAAACCACCCACAGTCTGAAAAATGTTCACATTAAATTCCCTTATAGGTAGATGTAATTTGAGGAATCATAATACGTTAGGTCTTGAACTATTTAATAACAATATTGCCTACTTCAACCCACTTTCTCGAATGCGTCGTTTGTACAATACTATTCAATGTGACTACATAGACATCCGTACAAAAAGCAAATCCTAAGCAGTCATTATATTAACATGGTGGGTTGGATAAGATATGTTTTTAGTAATTACTTTAAACTACCAAAAAAATCACAAAGTTTTCCCTCAAATCACGAGTAATCGCATTTAATAACCGACATTTTAAAATAAACAAAATAAACAACAAGTAAAATAAGTGATGTACATAATAAATTGTAGATTGGGTATTTTGGCAGAAAATCCGAATTTACATTTCGTATGAAAGGGCTGCACAAACGTTCCTCTTAAATGTGTAGATATCAAATTGAAAAAGAATAATGTCATGGTAAGATTATAGGTTTATGTACATATGTATATGTAAAAATGATGCCGCCTGCTTCTTTTAACCTTTATCGATATACTATACTATGCGATGGTATACGCATTTGAGTTAGGAGGTCATGGGTTATTCGTCGCGTTTGTTTTGGCGATGTTTCGTGTATAATGTGATACGTGGGCGCTGACAAGTCTGCTGTAATGTTGGTCAATTTTGAAAATACCTTTAGTCCTAACAAAATGGCTCTTTTGAAGGAACGTTTAAAAAATATATATTTATTAGATGAAAATTAAAATCTTATTAATAATGTTCGAAATATAACCCTCGACAATCTTTCCTTGGGTTTTTATTCAACAGAAAGATAAATAAATATCTGACAGTAGTTCGATGTTTACTGATAAGTGATTGTTGTGTTGAAGCCATTATATTATTGACAGAGAACTTTCAGTAAATTGTCGGTCTTAAATTCTCGATCGCCGATACTGATTTTTCAAAATAAGGTATAAATTATACCAACTCAACAGATAATATGTTCATATATTTATGAGAATATTATATAATATTTCCCCAGAATCGCGAGTTATGTTCAGATTATTGAATTTTTGACGAGATGTTTAATGATATTTTGGCACACGAGGGGTTAAACAAGTGTTTTATTAGTGACATTTATACTGTAAAATAATTTTAAATTGCTGTTTTTCCATGCTTTTTTTCAAAATTAAACCTTTAAATCCAAATGTTTGAAATTGTCCAACCCCTAGCAAGTACGGCAGTAGGTATGAAAAGTGAAACTTTTCAGTCACGAAAGGCTTACGTAAGTGGGAAATTTTTTAGTACAAGTTTTAGAATATTTAAGTCACGGTGTTTTATGAGGAAATTCTTTATTCCTACTGATTTAGCAATGACACCCCGCGAGAGGCAGAGAAAGGAAAAAGCACAATATTTATTTGCGAAACCGTTTGCATTATTTGCAGTATTGCTAAGTTATAAAGAATCTCTTCTAATTATTATTGGTAATTCGGTTAAAATGGGATTGCAGGCCTTAAATAGTGAATTAATAGGTTTCCTGGTAAACTTTTTGAAGATTGTGTTCATGAAAATACGATTTTTTTTGCATTTCGTCATGCAAATGCACATGCACAAAATGCGAAAATATTCTGATTTTCATGAACTCGTGTTCTGAAATCGTGATAATATATTCTGGATTACCAATAGTTTGATGAGATTCTTAATAGATTAGCAATACTCATTTTTCTCCGTGTTTAAATACTCTTTAACACACTATGAAATGTTGATTGTTTATAATTTTTTATTAAAAAACTCCACCTAATTCGTCTTATTTCCTCTTGGAACCTTTGTTCTTCATTGATTGAATATTGATGGTATTAATCGATATAATAAGAAAAACACACAATTTTTCAATTGTTCGGAAGGTTTCCGATTTGATATGTGATTACGACAGTTCCCACACAAAAACACTGAAATAAGCTCGTATGTTTGTGTAATCCATGAAAAATAAATAATTTGATTAGTCAAAACGCATTAATTTGATGGGTTCGCGATCAATCCATCACGCATTAAATTGGAACCGGAAGTGATGCAACGAGCATTTCAGTGTTGCCACGTGATCGCCACGTGACGCGAAAAGCGCGCCAAACCCAGCCGGAAATGTCCGGTTCTAATTATGAAAGATAAAACTAACTCATTTTTGACGTTTCCGGTCGTGTGAGCAAAGTAGATCCAAAAGGGTAAATTTACTTTAAAAGTTTTGCAGCCGTAACTGTAGCTTTTCAAAGAAGTAACGTATGTACTTTTATATTATATAATTCAAATATGCCAAGATAATCAAACACACCAATTTCGGTTATCTATGATGTGCGTTATTCCCGCGTGAAATTATTCACGTTCAATGAACGTGAATAATTTCACGCGGTTTGAAAACTAACGTCATTTTCAAAATTGGAACTGCTGGTTTAATCGTTTTAAGGTAGTTTTCAATTACAAAAGTTGAATTGTTTACATGGATAAAATTCTTTGTATGGGAATAAAATGTATTTTCGAAATAAAATTATTTATCTTTTTTACTTCTATAACTGAACTCCTGAAGCTCTTTAACTTTGAGCACCTTACCCCCGGGCCCTCTTTAGATATTTTTAAAGTATTTTGATGAATATCTCCAATATATGTTATAGACGCCTATACAACAGGTACAGAAGATGCAATTTAATATTTAACTTATTCCATTTGGGTTCAATCTGTTGACAAAGAAATTAAATTCAACGATAAAATTTTTTCTTAAAGTGGGGTAAATTATATCCTCTGTACACAAGATAGTTTCAGTTTATACCCTTTTCAAATTAATAATATTACAGGATTGCTTTTAATTCTCCAAACACGTCATGATTCCAATTAATTTCCTCATTTTTCCATATCATGTTCGCACTCCCCACTTCCGTGCTTTCAACCAGTGACACCACATAACGCCATCTCAATTAAGCCTTTGTACAAATAAAGAAAGGTGTGTTGATAATGATTAGAAAACACACCGAATTAAAACAAGTTACGAATGTTAACGATAATGTTTGCTTCTAGCAATCACTCAAAATTGTCATTTAAAAAATCCATTTAGAAATGACGTGATAGAATAATAAGCCTTATAATATGTTTGCCCACTTTATCTAATATCTTGTAGCAGTGAATAGTGATGATTTTTTTAATAGGGCGCCTTTGCTATTTGAGCACGAACATTGGAATAATAACCCTGTTCAAATACTGAAGGTGCGAGTTGTAATAAAAAAATAATTCAATTTAATATGGATTTAGGAAAAAGTTTTCAGAACAGACAAATTGCTTGCGTGAATATATAGTGTTTTATTGAAATTTAGTCAGTGCAATATTATGAAAAGTTTATCTGTTAGTAAGAACGCCCATGATAAATAATGCCAAAACAAGGGATCGAATTCTATACGATCTCTCGACCACATTCAAGTTTGTTGTGATGGCAATGTAGCATAGATTCACAATCATGCCTGTGGAAGCTTACTCTTAGGTAGGCGACATACACCACCAATGGGATTGAAATAGGCCAAGCCACGAAAATATAGCGTTCTTATGGCGTGGTCTGTCACAGACTTAATGATAAGAAAAAAATATAATATGTACGTGGTACAGGGGGGAAACTGCTTAATCTAGACCACATTTGGAGTCGATTTTGTGGTAAAACTTTTTTTGATTTGAGTTTTCGTTTTCGAGTAAATCAAGTGCGAAGTTAGATTTTTTTGATCATATTTGAAAAAAATCGGTCACTAGGGAGTTACTATCAGTTGTGTATCTGTTTTGAAATGCGTCCAAGCAAAAAGTAAAAAAAAAATTGATTCATTTGTTACAAAGTGTATTTTTAAAAATAAATAATCCAGCTTCAGCAAGCTTCGAATTTTTTTATTAAACCTCTATTAACCTCCTTTGTCATGATATTTATAATAATTAAGTAATCCTTTTGGCGGACACCCCAGGCACCCGAACACAGCGGGTGTATTCATTAAGTTAAATACTGCTATGTTCTAGTTTTTATTACGGTCTTGTGCGTTAGTTATTGGAGTGATAAGAACAGCTCTGAATGACTTGCTAAATATCCAATTACATACGCTTACATTTAAAAACAAAAACCTTTTTAAATTGCAAAATGATCCTAACAATCATTAAAAAAGAATCTTTTACCATGAGAATTATTAGGTAATACAGATACAAGTGGCACAGATTTCAGTAGCCATATTGAATAACAAATCCCCGATTACCTAAATGTCAGTAGGTAAATGTATATTGGTGGTTATCCTACTTATGTAAAAGAGCTCAGCTGCGATTTTAAGCAGCTTAAAGCAAAACCAGTACAGATTTTCAAAACAAAATAATAGCCTTTATTTTTTACTGAAATTTCGAATTCATTATTATGTTTTTGAATTTACTAACTTTGTGACGGAAATTTTTACATTTAACTACGTACATCTTATGTTAAATGTAACCAGTGTCATTTTTAGTGCACTATTACTAGTTAATTCCAATTTTATAAAAAAACATCTCAGCACTCCGACTGGCAACATTATATAAACCCGTGTAATGCCGACTTCCTGAGAAAAACGTCTTCATCTGTCTTATGTATTTTCCCTGGGGTTTTTCCCAGGAAAGAAATTCGAAAATATTCTTAGGTTTTATTATATTTTCCATAAAGCTAAATAAGTAATCTTCACAATAAAACAAATTATATGAGTCTCTCCTCTAAATAAATACAGTACAGTGCCTTGAAAATCGTAAATATTTTTCACTTTTACAACATGACAGTTCAAAGTTAAAATGAATACCTATAATAGTACGAATAAAAAATATTTAAATATGTCGATACGTTACAAAATTCAATAAAACCTGGGAAAATATGATGAACTACAACCAAACCACGATAGATTCGTTGGCACACTACGGGTACAAACGTCAGAAATCCACAGTGGATTTATCAGCACATTAAGAGTTAATGAACAATTCCATATGAGTATATTATTGAGCTGCGTATCAAATGCGTGAACCACTATTCGAAGGGGACCGCTATTATTATTTTAAAGAAAAGTTCAGCCTTGTTAGTGGTAAACGTCTGGAATAGAAAAATCTTTAGCAGTGTTTCATGACCTAGGTGTAAGAATGAAAAATAGAATATTTCGTGAAGTTTGACAATACATTAGAAAAAAAGCTTACCGGTATGAATGTAGGTGTGTTTCTTCATGTCGGACTTCTGGTGAAACCTCTTTCCGCAATACTGGCACGGGTAGGGCCGGGTGTCGGAGTGGATCAGCAGGTGAGTGGACAGGGTGCTGGACCTCTTGAAGGCTTTGCCACATTGCTTGCACTGGGGACAATACAAAAACATATTATACTTTCAACATATTAATCGTTTTCATTAAGATTATAAATAAATTAACAACAATAGAATAAACATAAAAAAGTTTAAAGAATAAACTGGAATCCTTGAAATATATATATTTCTTGAAAAAATAGTAAATAGTTAAGCTGCATTGATTATGATAACTCAAATGCAACTTGTTATTTAAATTCACTAAAAAATGTTGAATTATTTTGGCTCTAAATGTATCAAAATTTAAATCGAAAATATCAGCAACAAATATTAATTCATTGTCAAGTTTATGAATCCTCTCCACGACATAATTGAACACAAAATTACCACGCATTATTCATTATAATGCATGTATTGTTTCAGTAATTCTTTTAAATAGACCAACAACGAGAATCAAAGCCACCTACGTAAAATCCCTTCACTCTTGGCGACAATCAAAATCAATGTCTACTAAAAAACTCCGGAACTTTCTGTATTCCTTTTCAAAGGACCTACGTAACATTCTCCCAACCTCTTGTGCGAATGTGCCGACTATAAATACATCCACTTTAGTGGCTAGATAGAGGACATATTTACCGATAACTTCCAGAACTTTACATAATTTCTCGAATCTCTCGTTTTAACTTGGCTTCACTTTACCCAAACTTTATTGTCTCTTGTTTTTTTGGTGTAGTCTTATCAACCAAACTTTGTTTCACATACTTATTTGATTTATTCTTACACATTGTTGTATACACCCTTATTTTAATGTCGATATTTATTTCTTTATAAAAAAATTAAAATATAACATAAAGAAGTCAACAAATGCGTGGTGACAGATGCATAAATACGAAGATTCTGCAGGCAGATAAATTGATGCAGTAACTGGATTATTAACTTAAAATCAACTAAAGATTTTATTAAAATGATTTACCTAATATTAGATAGGTTTATTTTATTTTGGTTTTTATTCCAATAATCTTTAACTATTCCCGATATATAATAATGATAACTATAATATAACAATAGCGAAAAGATTTGAAATGGAACTTCTCATTATTACCAATTCACTGAAAAAATCCGTCGCTTAAAATGATTGTCTTAAGTTTCAAGCTGTCACGAACACCTGAATTCTCATTGCAGTCCGGCGGCTATCAAGTATTAATAAGTAGAAAGTTAGAAATGATTGGAAAAATCCAATAAAATGATAGCCAGCTATAATAACAAGTGGTAGATATCGGAGGACGGGTATATTTCACGCCGCCGTAACAGGGGGTGTAATGGTCGGTTTGCATGGCCGGGCACGGCAAGGGTTGGATCACCCGCTCATAAAGAAATCATTCCTAATAGCTGGGAAGGATTTTACTCGCAGTTGGTTGGAATCAGAGTTTTTAGAACCTTTATTCGGGGGAGTAAGGGTTGGGGGTAGGTACTGGAGACAGACACGACACTTTTATTATTCTCTCATTAAAACTTCTAATTATAAGGCAGTACGATATCCTTCACTTTGAAAATGATTGATTCTTCTTGCGAGTGATATTATTTATTTTGTATTAGGGTTAAAAATAATCATTTTCTCATAATGGGACACAAAAACTTATATTATTAATTATTGTAATCATGTAAAAGTCTTCATGGCGTAAAACTAACTAACTAACTAATTAACCATCACGCCGTTTCCCCGCAGGGGTAGGCAGATAGGACGGACCGCCAAACAACTCGGTCTTGGCACACACTCCTTGCCTCATTCACATTCATACATCGTCTCAATACATACTATTCTATTATTCTGACTCTTGATATGGCCCGACTCGAGTATCTGATTCACTTGATCGTGCCATGTCTTCCTCGGGCGTCCCCGACTTTTGCTACCATTCGCATTTGCATCATATATCCTCCTTACACTCCTATCTTCGCTCATTCGCTCTATATGCCCAAACCATCTAAGCGTCCCTTTCTTAATCTTATTGATTACGCTTACATCAGCCTTGCACTCTTTGCGGATCTCCACATTCCTCACACGATCAAACATGGTTTTATCACACATACGCCTCAGGGATCTCATTTCAACAGCATTTAATCTACTTTCATCCTTTCTTTGCCAGTTCCATGCCTCACTTCCATACATCAAGGTAGGTACCAGCACTTCGTTGTGGACTGCTAACTTCGCTTCTTTCGCGTAAATAAATAAATAATAAAAATGTAAGAGTTGCTTTGTTCTAAATTTTAAATCTACGAAAGTTTTTCGAAAAATCTATGGGTACAGCTAGTAAATAAATAAATATTCATGTACAAGCCATTGAAAGAATAAAAAATAAATTCTTTCATTTTTAAAGTTTTTAATCACCTAAGTATGAATCACCTATGTATTATTAATTTTCTTAGTCCAACTATGTATATTATTTCAAATATGGAATGTATTGCATTGCACTACTCCTGCATACATTCTGGAATAAATTCTCATTCTTATGATTATTATTAAAATAGGTATTCCTGCAATTTTGTCTGACAGAAAGATTTTTACTGATTTAGTATGTCTAAATGTCTTAGTATATTTTAAAAGATGAATTTCATAGTCCAGAATTGCTTCCATTGATAAGCTTTCGGATCTACTACTCGGAATACTAGAAGTCGGGATTTATTTCAGTGCAGAAATTCTGGGACTAACTACCATATGTATTTCTCATTGGCCAGAATTCTTATGGAGTGAAATAATTACACCGAGTCAGTGGACATCTTCAATGTATCACTTAACAAATACGAAAGATTGTTACTGAGGGAGTTAGTTATGTATAATAAATACTGTATAATTTTTACTATTTATATGTAAAAGCACCAAAAAAGAGCGTAAATAAATAAATGTGATTAGTGGCTCTTAGAAAAAGGCACCGATTTGAAGATACGACCACACAATATGAAGGCATTTAAAAATGTTGTGAAATATGAACAAATTTACCATTTTTTATTTCTTTCTAATCTCTTTTTGTTGGGATACGGATTACGTAGGTACTAAAAATTAAAAAAAAAATTAACCACACTCATTATATTTTAATGGCGAATCTCATGCCAATTATTTTTAAATTATTTAATATATTGATTTTGTTTTAACTGTGCTCTTTAAAACTGTTTGTGGAATTTTAAACTTTAAGTAAAATAACTACATTTTAACAACTTTAAGACGTACATTATTCACAAGCAAATAAAATTTCCATTAATGGGATTTATTTCGAAGTTTTGGATATTGACGTCAAAACGTCTGAAACTACAACTACATATTGTTAATATATTCATAAAACTTTTGTTTCTTGTCAGCCTTCAGTGAAGTTAATCGATATTCAAAATAATGTCAGTTCAAAGGTCAAATTAAATATTCGAAATGATCTATTACATACGCCGTCTTTACAGCACAAATAAATTTTAGAGGTGATGTTTGATTTTTAGTATTAAGTACCTACCTATCTGACTCGCATTCAAAAAGATTGTTCCAAATTCTGACACATTACTCAATGCCATTTATATGTTATAAGTAGCGCAGACATAGTCTTAATTCTAACAAATCAACAAGACAAAAGTTCCAATTTTGAAAATGTGCTACATATATTACATTATAGGTAGGTACCTACTTTAACGCGTGCCTGAATTCTTCACAAAATCTATTCCAATTTTGAAAATCTCATTTAAATTCCAAACAAATTTGAGTTGATTAAACCAGATTTCACGCAGAGACAACTGATATTATTATGTTTGATTAGCAGGTACTTTATCTCGCTTGTCTGAAGTCTTCACATAATCAGTTTCAATTTTTCATTGCAAATGATACTTAAATTCAAAATAAATTCGAGTTCATTGAATCTGAGTTATACAGAACAGAAATTAGTATTTTTAATTATTATTTAGTGAAACAAAAAAGCGCTGATTCGATTTCAAAAAGTTATTTCTTCATCTTGATCTAATTGACACAAGGAAATGGTTGAACTATGGATTGGCTATGATTGAAAATCGAAGACTAGATCTATAGAGCCACATTTCTTAATCTGTATGCTCAGCTGTACTGGATACAGTCTACAGTAGACCATTCCAAATAGATGATTTTGCCTGTTTCATTTCAATATCAGACATTTTTCCATCAGAATCACCTGTTTGTTTGGACAGGTGTAAATTACGCAATACAGTACAAGTATCAAGCAACTCTGTGGGACCAATAACTTTTGTATGATGAAAAACCAATAACTCTCTTTAGTGTCTTGTTTTAAGAAAACATGACGTGATCATCACCAATTAGCCAACGTGGAAACCCTGGTGGGCTGCACTTTTAAGATTTTAGTACTACCTCACAGCTTGATGTTAGGTATAACCGCGAAACTAGAAACATAGAATAAAACTGAAAACAAAACTCCTATAAAAGCGTGCGTGTCAGTTTGACCAAAGTAAGCTAAAATTTTCCTTAGTTCTGGTTAAATGTATGAAATGTTTTCAAATGTCGAAATTTTTTATTTAGTAAACAATCAATTTTATGGCTTATTAAGCCTAGGCTCTAGACTAGGGGACTCTACTTTAACTTTATTTTGGGAATTATTTGTACAAGTCCAAATTCGAACATTATCTCATAACTAAACAGTAGAAAATCTACATAGTGTAACAGTAAAAACTCCAAACGGAGAGCGTTTTTAAAATTATCGTTATTTAGAATGAGGGATTCCAGTCCATTTTTTATCAATTAACTTAATAACCACTCTAGTGATTTTTGGCATATTATGCAAAACGTCTTGAGTGATCGTCATTATATGACATATCATCCATGATATGTCATTTTTGACTCGCAGAGTTTGCGCATTTATGATTTGTTATTTTTTTTATAAATTATTTAAGTATGGGATAAACGGTAAAATATAGGTGAATTAATTAGATAAATAATCGTTCACATTTCTCCGTATTAAAATTTAAAAGTATGATTTTTGTAAAATTTTTATTTAAATTACCAATTCGAACGCCAAACACAAAACTTATATTCCAGTTATTGACGCGAGCACTCGAGTGGTTAAATAACAGTATATTTTTTCATTGTTATAGTTAGTTTTAGTAATTAAAATTATTATTTTTTATTTTTCTAGTCTCTCGAAAACGCGTCAAATCTTTAAGACGTTATTTCTTTAAGATTACTCGCTTTTTACATTGAAGAACACTAGGTAAAATGTTAACTTCTCATCAGTAATGTTATTGTATTTATTTATTTATACATACGCCTAAAAAGGCTTTTACATAGAAGTGAAACATGATGCAGTGTACATAGGAGAATATGTATTATACAGGAGATATTGACAGTAAATAGATGTAATCCATTTTAAAGAAGGTAAAAAATACACACTTGTAAAATTGTGATTACAAGTATAGTGAGAAAATATTAAAAAATATGAAGCAATATTAGTAAAACGTAAGAGTAACATAAAGTAAAAAAGAAATTACAACAACACTACATATAAGACAAATCATTAAAACTAATTTACCAAAGCCACTCTAATTTGTAGGAATCAACAAAGTGTTGGTGTAGATTATGCTTAATTCTATATATGGAGTCAATAAATAAATCAATAGCACCCCCATACTTGTTGCCCAGATCATGCATCCTATTGGTCAGTGAGTGTGTCTGATAGTTGGTCGAGTATGTATTACAGAAGAATGTTATATTTTGTCTTGTATTCCTAGTCGGCACATGTAGTTTAATAGTGGCAAGGATGGCAGGACTATCAATTAAGTTGTAAATGACTCTGTGTAACACAACCAGGTCTGAAATAATTCTCCTGTCAGACAGTGTTATTAGATGCAATTGATTCATCAAACTGACATAATTAATGTAATCAATAGGAATTCCGAGCTTAAAATTTACGTACTTAAGAAATTTGTGCAGAACTCTTTCTATATTATTGGAGTGAACTTTATATAAAGGGGACCAAATAGGTGAATTATACTCCAATTGACTTCTGACTAATGAAATATAGAGGGTTCTCATACAATCTATGGACTTAAAATCAGTTAAAGTTCTGCAAAGGAAGCCAAGCATCTTTAAAGCCTTATTAGTTACATAGTTGATGTGTTCAATGAATGACAAGTTTTCATCGAATATTACACCCAAGTCACGAATATGTGATACTGGTATTATTTTAATATTATTTAATGTATATTCATGTAATATATTATAACGAGTTTTGGAAAATCGTATTACTTGACATTTCTGAATGTTCAAAAATAAAGCATTGAACCAAAGTGCAAAAAAGCATCCATGACCGCATCTGATAAACGATTTACCGGTGTTTAAAAACCTGCATTTTCACATGTTCAAAGGCAAATGGGGACCGGAGTTGCCATATGTTCTAAAATACCCAAAAGAGTTGAAGAAATATTCTAACTCCCCATAAAATTCCCACAAATTTGTTTACCTCCAAATGAAACAATTTTGGATTTTTTCTTTCGTTCAAGCTTTAAAAATAGTCTTTTTTTTTAATTTGCCGCGAACGAAAACGAAAAATAAGGCGTTCTCACAATTATTGAAAATATTGTTTTTTCAATATGATTCGATAATTATGAAATACCCGTAATCCCCAAATTTTCCCCACAAATTTTTACCCGCAAAAAACCCAATTCTTGAAAAATCTTAGAAATTCCCCTCAATTTGGGGAATCCTTCACGAATTCTAGCAGAGACGGCTTTTATCTATTTTTGTACAAATTCAAGACCTGGACACTCTGAACAGTGTATTTGGGCAGTTTATCTTTCAACCAATTCCCATTCATTAACCATTGACACACTAAATATTCTAAAGTAGAAAATCCTTCGCAATCAGAATATTGAATGCCTAGAATTAGAATAAAATGGTTAATTGCACCATTTAAGGTTTTGATGAGACCGGTTGTTAATTAGACGTGGCGTGTCGGTTATTAGTTCGCCAATTAGTCGATATGCGTTCATACTTCTAGGACACGAAATGTTTAATTGTAATTAGCGGTGGAGACGGACAGATTTAACTTCATCACGGAATGAAGATTTTAACTTTGAACTGCGTCTAATTAATAGTTTCAAATGAATTATTATCTACCAGCAAGATTAAAACATAAAACGCTCGCAATGAAGAAGTATCCTAAACCAGATTTAATTAGTCGTGTTTTTATCGACAGTTTGTTGAACTCAATATAATATATTGTTTTCTTTAAATAATTTGATATGTACTCTATTGCAGATAAGGATTGTAAATGCGAACGAGAATAATAAGCATGCCATTTTATCTGAGATAATTTATAACTGGAATAATTCGAAGATACTCTTAGTATCTCCTTGCTGAAAGACCATTTCAAGCGAGGTAAATTCAGTATTGAAGCGTTGCTTGAAATGGCTTTCGCCGTGTTGGTGACCAGACCTGAATAGCCAGGTACTTTCACACATTACTCTTCACCATCTCCTTCTACTCACCACGAATGCCATAGTATCGCTGGCTTCAGATGATGGTGAGGAGCAGTTGGGATACTTGTGCGGTATTAAAAAAAAGTTGTAGGATTTGTGAAACTTATTGCCTTTCAAAAACAAATATTGTCAGTCTTTAACAATTATATTTTTGTTGATAAATAGAGAGATTTAATAAATTTATTATAATCAATAGTTATAAGTGTTTTCTGCGTGCAAAGTCGTACATTCTCCAAGCTTAAGCTTTCTAATAAAACCGTGTTTGATGAATTGACCCGTCAGGTAAATCTGCCAAATTTTTAAACAAAAGAAATACACACTTCAAATAAAGTATGATTAATTAATAAAATAATGTTGGTACGTACTTAATCGTTTGTCTGATATGATTGTCACTTATTGTTTCCAATTTTGAAGACTAAACGTTTATTAAACTCATATGAACTTATACGCTATTACTAGGGTATTAATAAAACTTTTTTTAAATAAAGACAAACTTCTACAATCATGATATAGATATTACAAGCATGATATAGATATTACAAGCATGATATAGATATTACAAGTATGATATAGATATTACAATCATGATATACATATTACAAGCATGATATAGATATTACAAGCATGATATAGATATTACAAGCATGATATAGATATTACAAGAATGATATAGATATTACAAGCATGATATAGATATTACAAGCATGATATAGATATTACAAGCATGACATAGATATTACAAGCATGATATAGATATTACAAACATGATATAGATATTACAATCATGATATAGATATTACAATCATGATATAGATATTACAAGCGTGATATAGATATTACAATCATGATATAGATATTACAAGCATGATATAGATATTACAAGCATGATATAGATATTACAAGCATGATATAGATATTACAAGCATGATATAGATATTACAATCATGATATGGATATTACAATCATGATATAGATATTACAAGCATGATATAGATATTACAATCATGATATAGATATTACAAGCATGATATAGATATTACAAGCATGATATAGATATTACAAGCATGATATAGATATTACAAGCATGATATAGATATTACAATCATGATATGGATATTACAATCATGATATAGATATTACAAGCATGATATAGATATTACAAGCATGATATAGATATTACAAGCGAAAAATAAGTGCAATACTGGAGGGCTTAGCTAGCAGACGATTGAACCCACGACGTTTGGGAAGAAACCGACGCATTTGTCCAATCATCCATAAACCGGTGTATTGAAATTTTATGTAACTTTCTGACAGGATTATTCAGGCTATATAAACAAGTGATACGTATGCTGTTGTTATGATGTGTGTAATAAGCCATTTGTTTAATCGATTTGCATTTTCATATGTTCATAGATGGGATATAAATCGTTCATAAGACAATAATTCTTAGAAAATCTCCATATAAGTTATTCACAGCAAACTCAGGTGCTCGTGGCTTACATATGCTCGTTGATTTTTAACATTTGAGACGCAGTTCATGTCATTGAAGATTTTTTCTGAAATATTTACATGTCCTTCAGAACTCTACATAATTTGGAACTAATATAATCATTAAGGCGATGCACTACGTAGTAATTTAAAATCATGTGTTTTTGGTTTGAAAATTTGGTAGCCTAGAAATGTTTAGGATGCTTTAATTAAAAACTGCAAGTAGAATACATCCTGGCTTTTGAAATATTCGAGTATTTTTTATATAAGTCTTTTTATAAGCTCAGAAAAAAATAATGTATAGGCCTATGAAAACTGCTTTAAAGTTCAAAATCTCCTACTTACGAACCCGTTTTTGGTTATGGTTTTATTGTATAATTTGGAAAATTAAGTTATTTATAAAATGATCAAAAAACATTAAAATATTTGTGCCTGAACATCTACAAAATAAAATAAAAGGCACTTTTTGGCCTTGTTTTTTTCTTGCATAAATTAAAACAGGTGGATTGTGTGAAGCTGGAATTTAAGCCTTAACGCCATCTACGTAAGGTGTGTTATTGATAGCGGCTCGATTCAAAATATTACACGACGTAGTGCATCCCCTTAAAATAGGCAAGTTATAAAAGGCTCAAGGTTTGGATTGCACGTGTGAATTTGTACAAATATTTTTTTTATTGTAAATCATTATAATCAACTCATAAACCTTCAGTGTCAAGTTGATTTAGAACACCCAGACAATATAAAGTATGCACTAGTGACACACTTAGTAATTAATTCCACTCAATATCAATTAGCCGGAATAAAAAAAATACGAAAACAAAATAAAATGCATAAAATTCATTAAAATTATGGTAATTAATTATTACAGACATATGCACGAAGAAAGAGGGTGATATTTATTCTAACATTTGGCACACATTTGTACCGGAAAGTGCATACGTTATTTGTTTATGAAAATCTTCATCAAATGCATCCATTTTCATTGCCATAAATTAACAATAAATCCATTTGTCTGCTGTTGTAAATACTCTCTTATGTTGACAAATGGCAGCTTCAAAACTGAATTAAACCGAGGCTGATTCAATAAGGTGCATAATAATTATTCCAGAATAACATAATAGAAACTGCAATTGATTTTATACAGTCGAGATAACCTTACAAATATTCATGAGGCCAACCAATAAAAAATATGGAATGAATTCTTTTATCTTTTAAAATTAAACGGAAATTATAATTTTTTTACGTGCATGAAAAAACGGACGACATTTTTTAGTATAATTGTACCTTTACGCAGACAAACCTAGACGTACTGAATTATTGTAAAATGCATAATAGAAATATCTTTCACGTTGATTAAATTGTTGATGAACATGTTACATATAAGATTTGTAACAAGGTGTGTGTGCATCACTTTACTTACATCGCATCTATGTGGGACCTTTAAGTACCTAGACATTGTAATTTTGCTATTGGTCAAATTGACAGCCCTGGAATTTTGACTTGGAGAGTTGCCATACCTGAGGGAGCAAGGATCTGTGATTTGTATTGGAAGCAGTCGCCAGTCGCCATTCTTTGATCACCAGCCCAGAGCGGCGGGCATTTCTATTGGCTGAGGTTCGACGAACACATTCGCCACTCCTGAGTGAGCATCAGCTTTGCATATGGAGCATTGACCATTGGATTGATGGAATCGGATGGCGTCTGCCGATCCTCATTGGTTAAGAGGGACCCTTTCGAAGACCAGCAGCGTCAGGCTGTTTTGCATTGGACTATAACATTATTTTTTGGATAAATTATAAACTGGGAAGAACCGGAATCTATTACTTCGTATCAAGAACGAACTGGTATCACATCTTCATTTTACCTATGCAAGCCCTTTACCAGACATTTTTAATAGTAGGATGCTAATTAATTTATTTTTTATTATGTCTTTTTTGTGGTAATACATTTTGGTATTCTTAATTTTTTTTTATTCGTAAATAATAAACCCATCCTTATTTTTATTTGTTGCCACTTAATACCACGGTAACAAACATTAAATTCACAGAGAAATCACTAAGTAAAATGTTTTCCCTCAGGGCCTATGCTATATTTGAGGATACTGTGTGTGGAGTCATTTTAAGGAAAGGAGAGATAAATCGTTCTGGGAAAGAAATGGGTATGAGTTGTTAGTAGGGATCCGGGGTCAGTTTGTGTAGGAGTGACGGACGCATAAATCATCATTGGCACTCCAGCCGGCTGGAGAAGTCAAAGGGTCTCTATCAATTAGCCTCTCTCCCGATCCGGCCCGCCATGCAAATGAACCCATTAAACCGGGAACCACTGCTAAGTCACCAAATCAAAAATTCGAATGCAAACCTATTTAGCCCATTTAACACGCTCTTTGTCTCTCTTACCCTTGCTTGACATTTTTTTTATATTAAAGGGAAATACGTATTACGTGTGATTATAAACTATTATATAACTATAAAACAATATGTTAATGTCTTTCGCTTATCACATAACGCAGGGCTTCCCTAACTGTGAGTCGCGACGCCCCGGGGCGCCGCGGGATCATCCCAGGGGCGTCGTGAGGCAATCTTTATAGCGAGAATATCGTTCCATCAGCACTGCAGCGTTAAGGGTTTTATTACCGTTTGCGACATCATACTCGTGTGAGACAGGTTTCTCTGCAGTTGCAGTAATTAAGAATAAGTACAGATCAAAAATAAATTTAGAGGCAGAGACAAGAGTGGCGATTTCGAAACTTCAACCTCGTTTTGAGAAACTATGCTCAGAAAAGCAAGCACATCCTTCTCATTAATACCAAAGAAAAAAATGTTTTTTTATCTTTTTTGTTTGCTTCCATTTTTGTGTTTATGTTGTGTTCTTTATTTTCTAATAAAAAATTTAGATACTATTTGGAGTTTTTCTGACAAATTGTTATTAGGTAACATACCCATACTACGTGACCCGTTCAGGGGGGGCTTCAAAATACTACGCTTGGTACAAATGAGCGGCGGGGGCTAAGATTTTTTTAAGGCAACTTCCCAAGGGCGTCACAGTTGAAAAAAGTTTGGGAAGCCCTGACATAACGTGTTTTGATTCCATTACACAATCATTTTACTAACACAAGTACACTAACCAATATAGTGAACGTGTGTTGTATTCAATCATTTGCACGGGTATAATAACAGAGCAATAAATTATTTATCGTTTCTCATATTTATTAATAATACTAGCGCAGATCCGTGAAAATCTCGGGAAATTATTATTGAAGGATTTTTGAAGCTAACAGTATATATAAAATTATATATTTACCTCAGGATCATTGATTTTCACAATCAATTGTCAATTTTCTTAATAGTGTAATTATATTTTTGTTGACAAATTAGAGCGATCGAAAACTATACTAATTAATTAATTTTCACCTTCTTTACCCACAGGGGTAGGCAGAAATTAAGAACAGCCATAAAATGGTTCTTGGCATACACTCCTTGCCTCATTCACATTCATGCATCGTCTCATACATTACATAATTCAGAATTGAAACGTTGCTAGAAAAGGATTTAGCAGTATTTGGTGACCAAGTGAATAGCCAAGTATTTCTCCATCTTCCTCTCCCTCATCTCCCTCCCCTTCCCTAACCTTCAGCTACACAACATACCCCATATAATGCCATAGTCTCACTGGATCCAGACGGTTTGGAGCAGTTGTAATCAGTACCAATTTTGAAATTTTCAGAGTAATCTTGACTTCAATGAACGTGAATAATGCCTTGCAGGAATATTTCACGTCACGCAACGATAACCGACATTAGAATTTTTGATCGCCAAAATCTTAAGCAATGACTATGTGAGTTGGAAGATATTATAACGTATCACGTTTGCTAGCATGATCATCAAAAAACCTAAAGCTACAGAAAAATTAAATCATAATTTAGGTAAATGATGGATAATCCTACCTGAAAGCTCCTTTCTCCTGAAGCTGTACTCCTCCCATTGCTAATTTTCTCCACGAAGAGATCTCCCTTTCCATTGGAGATAGTTGTAGATATACTTCCATTCTCTGGCTCCGTGTCCCAACTACCCGACGACGAGCACCTTCTCCCGAAGCTGTTGGCCAGTTCCCGGGGCGAAGGGTGGTTGTCCAGCGCGGTCCCGGTGGAGTCGGGCCGACTGAAGTTGTCGGGGCTCGAGGTGTGCCTGCCGTGGAACTTGTAGTCCGAATATTTGGTGTCTTCTTGTTCGCACAGACTGCCCGGGGACCAAATGCCACTAGGACGGGTTGAACTGCCGCGGTTTTTTGTGCTGAGATTTAAAGGCAGGTCGTCATCTGAGAAAAACAAATGAAATCATTCAAATTTTTTTAATGGAAAAACTTCACAGACTCCACAAACTTTACATAATTACCGTTAAATGGGGTGACTTTTCTAAACGGTTCAACATATAACATATGTTTTGATGAAAATTATTTTCCTCAGGGCCTCCTGTGTGGAGTTAATGTTAAAAAAAATCGTGTCTGTGTAACATGTTAAAGTAAAAAGATTTGATATAAGTTGAAATGGTAATTTACGATCTTTTTACTTCGGAAAACGTCAGTTTTAATGACTACGTGGGATGACTTTGAAATATTATTTTTATAAGCTTTCTACGCCAATCCCCCCAAAAAGTAATAATAGAAGTAAATAAGAAAAAGGAATAAGTAGTTAGGTATATAGGTAGAAATTGAAATACTATTCAATTTCAGGCCTTATAAGTATCCAAAATATTGATTCTAAATACTGATATATAAGAGGAAAGTGGAACATGAAAACAATACTAGGTTTACAAAGAATGAAGGCATTTTTATACCAAACTATACAATAACTACGGACAGCCAAACATAGAATATACCGTACCTAAAATATTCAACATGTTACCAAGTAACATAAAAAAATTGTGAATTATTAACAACTATATTCAATAATGTGTTGAAAACATGACTCCTAAGTAGATATACTTTATACTGAGCGATTTTATCTTTCTGTTGTTTTTTTTATTCAATGTAGCATGTGGAATATAACACTATTAGTATTCATTTCACAATCTGCATATTTGTAATTATTGCAACCGACAATAAATATGTTTGAAGGTAACTAGAAACTAACTAATTTCAAACTTATTTTCGAAGCGTCGGCGTCGTTGTATCCACGTTGCTTCAAAGAATCACAAAAAGCTAGAGTGGTAGCAAGAATTGTGCAGATATATGTCGCCCTCCAATTCAAAAGTCACCCCATTTTAAGGTACTAGTAATAGGTATATTACTCACTGGTGGAAGAGAGACTTATGTTCTATCTTACTTGTTACGGTAGATTCATATAAGTATTGTTTTTGTTTGAATCATTCAGTAATCACGACTGGCAAAATCTCTGATTATTCTAGTACCTACGTACATTATTATGTTACGCCTACTTAACGGTTTCTAGCATTACGAAGTTCCGACAGTAGTGATAACAAATCATGTTAGTTAAGGGCGTGCATCTAATTATGTTCAGCCATTATCATTTGCACCTAGTTATATAATTCCGTTACTGAAAGCAGTTCCTAATCATGACAAATGCGTCCTATTTTCCACATAAAAAAATCGAAACAGGCCGAGAATACAAACGACATTCTTCAGCCATATCGCCGAGACTTGCATATATTACGAGGGCTGTTCGGAAAGTAACCACCGTTTGGCTATAAGTAAACAAAAACACTAATAAACAATAGATGGAACTCAGATTGAGCTAAGCTCGGGCTGTACGGAGGACGGGGGATAATTTCCGTACGTTCACTCACATGAAGGGCACATATTCAAAATGCTGTGACAGGCTGTCTTTATTTCCAAGCGGACGAGTTTTACGCAATAAGAATTTGCAAATTCGTGAAACGCTATAAAAAATGCTTGAAAAAAAACAATACATCTATTTATACCAATTTTTTGTATTAAAAAAACATATTTTTTAATTGACTGAGGTTGAACTTTCCTCACCATGTATTAGCTCGTAAAAGTTGTGCACTGTTAAAATATCAGTTAAAGCTTTAAAAAAAATGTTGGACTAAGGAATGAACCTTTCTCCCCAGGGACTGGATTCAACCGCGCTAACAACTGAGCAAAATCCCAATTGGGATTGTATACGCATATTACCACCAAAAGTTGATAGAACGCATTGTCATTGAAAACGCGTCTATTTGCTGTATTTCAGCTCGATAGGATTCCGGGAAGTGGGTTCATTTTCCCTTCCAAGATTTGCATTCATTCACTCGAGAAAACAAAATTAAAATTTAAATTGATGTATTTAAAAATAGTAGAAACCTGTAGTTTTAAAAGGCGCATAATAAAATAGTTTTATTTATTTGTATCGGTTTTATTTAAGGTGGTTACTTTCCGAATAACCCTCGTATTATTACGAAGCTGCCGCGAGCACTGAATTGGAAAACCTTCACGGAATATGTTTGTCTTATCACAATTGACTTGTCAAATTGTAGAGCTTGACTTGTTAGGTTTTCTCAAAGGAAGTTGCAATCGTTAAATGCGATAAAAATGGAATATTTACGAGGTAAGTGACACCACATGAAGCGATTTTTTCAATTATTAGAAGTAATATTAGATACCTTACCTTTTACTTTGTTGAACATTATTATGTAAATAAAATTTTGAAAGTAAACTTCAAAGGTAGTTAAATATTCAGTATACGGCATTATGCAACATGATAATCGAAAAGTTTCAAGGATTCACTATTCTTTGATGACTCGATTAGAACCAAAGTCACATATTCAATTTTTGAATCGATTTCAATCAAAAAAATAATTGATTGCCGATTGTTCTCGTTTACCACGATGTGATTCGATCATACAATGCTGATCTTGGTGACAAAAAATTCTATATAAATAGTGTATAATACACATTTGTTGAGTACCGGTTGAAATAAAAAATGTCTATACATTCAAATTAATTAATAGATTCCTTCAGGACGAATCAAAGAATACTATAATCACACGCACACCTTTAACGTACGTGTGCATGTATGTATTTTTGGATGGGTAAACAAATAATAAGTATTAAAGTTCATCGCCTCCTATAAATGATTCCAATTTGACTTATCAGCTGCTGACTTCCGTCTCTGCATGATACTGATAACAAGTCAAATAGTGCATTATCCGGTAACACTTTAAATTGTTTGGTTTCTGTGCTGATTTAATTACAGCTAATTTGTGTTCAAAATTGTTGATTTTTACAGAAAATGCAAATTGAAAACGAGTACTTATGTTTTCGACATCATGATCACACAAAAGATGTATTTTTTTCGTCTCAGTCTCACAAGAAGACAATACGAGACCGTCTTCTTGTCACAAGAAGACACTTAAGACAAGACCGCTTTGATTTTCACAGACTAATGGAAATAAAAACTAATTGACCATTTTCACGCAGGAGTGGGTAGAAATAATGGAAAGCTACAAAAATCTGCCCAACACACATTACTTCAAGCAATAAATTCATACTCTCTTATGTGTTTTAGATTCTAAGCATGACGCGATTGACAAAGTATTTGTTTAACTTATTCGTGCCATGTGTTTTTGGGATATCTTTCAACCTCTTCTTCAATCCTTTCTTCTAAATGTTGAAGAATCCAGTGAACATTTTTATGATTTATTAATTTTAAATTAAATATCCCCATAGAACAAATTAACTAAACTTTTTTTTAAATAAATACCCTTTAAATACAGACAGGATCGGCGTAGGATAAGTGACCTATGCTTCTTTAGCTTGTAAGTAGGTATCTTGAAAAAATAATTAAATTATACATTAGGTTAATACATTTTTTCTACACATTACCAAACCATTGATTGACATTTAACTGCTCGTTGAATGTATCAATTTAATATGACACTACTGTAGTACGAATAACACCTAAATAAACTATTGCACTAGAGCACGAATTTTAAAAGCTAAGAATATGTATTTTTTAAATATTCAGGGTGTTAAGAGACGTATCTGTCCAAGTTTAACCAGTGATTCCTGGGTTTTTTCGAATAAAAAAGGTAAAAGTCTCCGGTGTTTTTTTTTTTAACAAAAGACATGTATTGGACAATCAGGGTCAAGGTGGGGATCAATTTGATGAGTGATCAGTGACGATATGTGAAAGAATTAAAAAAAAAAAAAAAACCAACGAAATATTGCCTGAGATCAAAATTTCATTAATATTTTTTACTCAATAATGCCAGGAATCACTGCTTAAAGTAAGTCAGGTACGTCTCTTAAAACCCTATAAAATGTTAAGACCAGATTTGGTTTGGTTTGCACACATGATAGAAAATGATCTTACCTTCATAGTAGCTTTTCTCTGGAGTTCTTGGAGGCGATGCTGGGGGCGGTGGGGGCCTCAGCAGTAGTGGGGGCCAGGCACAGGATGCGTAGCCAAGTGGGGCGCAGTACATCAGGGCGCCGAGCTCTGCTAGGGTAGTAAGGATCATGTTATTTGTTGTTCATCTACTTTTAAAAATACATCAATAATTTTAATAATATGTATTCTATGTAAAATCATTACAGTGACTTGAGATGGATGCCCCTAACAAAAAGATCCAATCTCGGCCCGATGGAGAGGAAATAAAAAATAAGCTCCTTGAAAACAGTTTCTGAAAGGTATTGTTATTCGTGAGAACTGTATACAATCAAAGGCGACGTGTGGATAACTGTTTAAGAAAATATTTATTTGTTGTGTATTAGTATTATTTAACGAAGGGAAAACATTGTATATGGATAGAAGGAAAATCGTGAAAGAGGGATAACAAATGTTATGTTGTTTTTGAAAATTGACTAAATGTTTTTCAATTTTAAAAAATCTGTAACCGCACAAGAGTTCTCACTGCTCATAACCACGTGAAGCCAGTGAGAATGTGGCATCCCCAATTGGGGTATATTGTGAGGATAATGGTAATGGGAGGGGAAGGATGTGGGGAAGAGGTAGGTGGGGAAGTGCTGAAAATATTCAGATCTGGTCATTAAACACGGCCAAAGCCATTTCAATTCTGGTCGTAAGCTAAGACAACACTGATATCTTCCACTATGGAAAATATACTATGCGAGTATTATTTTCATTGAGTAAATTGTGAAATAAGACAAATCAATCAAATAAAATTTACTTGCCGGGATTTGAACCCGCGAACTCCAGCTTTCTAGTCCTACCCCTTGAGCACAGAAGCGATGTAGATTCACCAGTTTCCCGCTTGTACTACGAGCTTCCGGACACCGTGTATTTATTAATAATTATTATTGAATGAATGTTGCAAGTAATATTCGTCAAGTGAAAATATGACATCTTAATCTACTCAAAAAATAAATACATTTTAAATTCCACTCGTGCCTACCTTCAATCAAAATGTTCTCTTTATTTGATATAAAAATGAAATAATTGTGCTAACCTCTCGCTCTAGCATATTCTTTCAGTCCTTCAACTCCGAAGGTAAAGTCTCTGGCGGTGGGCACGAAGGAAAAGGCGCTGAGGCGTTCCCTCTCGCGCTCGCAATAGGCGCCCAGTGTGAGGCCGTCCCTTTCCCAGGGCGCGTCCGGTCCTGCGCCCCCGGGGGAAGTAGGGGTGGGTGGCGTCAGGGGGGAGGAAGATAGCCCTTGTCGCGGCATTATGCTGCTCCTGAAACAATTATAAAAAGTCAGTTTACTTTTTATTTGGCATACTGCACAGGAATATTGCTCGGAGCCAGACTATGACATATCCAATCGTGGAAAGTTGTGAATGTGAAGGGAGAAGAGGGAAAAAGCCCAATTAATGTGTTTTTGACTCGACCTTTTGGCATTATAACTGTCTGTACATTTGTTTGTACGTTCCGTTTCCGGCTTAGAAAATCTGCTGTGTCCACTGTATATTCAAGCAAGCCCAAGTTTGACTAGATGGCTAACTTTCAGTAGGGTACTCAATTTTATGGTACTTGTTTGTTTGAAAAATAATTGTCATTAATATGATGGCTTTTATTTGGAAAAATTGTGGTATCATTCCTAATATAAAATAAAAAAAAATATTACACAAAAATGATATGCTTTGTAATTAAGTACACAGTTACAAATCTTATGATTTAAGAGGAATTTTTGGTTTTGATTTATGAATTAAGAACAAAATAGAAACATACATTTTCGGATAGTTCTAGGTACTGATAACAGTACTAAAAACATAATTGGAATACGTGTACACTACTCGTATTTCTCTCCGTAAGAATTGTATTTTCAGTTTTTTTAAATAATCTTTGTAGATTTGGTTATTCATTACTTTCTCGACCGGATTTAATTAATGAACTCAGCAGCAGTCGTCGACACAATCATGTCTCCTCTGTGAACCTGTATCTTCAAGAGACTCGCCTTTTAGGAAGTAGTTTCAGTAAATTATTCAGGTTTCGTTCGTTTCAGAGTCGGCCGGTACAAGAACATATCGTAGAAACGTCTCCTTTATTGTGATTTGGCGGACAAAAAAAAATCAACAGTGTCCGAATGCTGGGCACGCGTTTTACATTCTGGTTCTTGTCTTTAAAACTTTTTTTTCGAAATATCTACAAAAGTGGTTATTTTTCTTGAAAATTCAAGGCATTTATAATATTGTTACAACGTTTGAGACAAATTAAATACTTTATTTTCTCCTACGTTTCCTTACATATTTTTTGCACTATATTTAATTCCACTTTTTTGAAGCGTCACTAGATTTGAACAATCAATATTCCATCTTATAATCATCAACTTACAGTATTACTGAGTATTGCTAATTTGTTAAAAATATCTTCAAATTATTGGTAATCCGGTTCAAAGCAGGATTGCAAGCCGCTTCCAGATACACTTTAGTAAATTCGTAAGAACTTCGGAACACGTGTTCATGCACCTGCGTTTGCTTTGATAATATATAATGACGAAGTGCAAAAACTATGATCATGATTAGAACAAGTGTTCCGACATGGCAATAAAACATTCCTCTTTTTATTCGCCTGCAGTTCCGTTTTTAAGAATAATTTTAAGAGATTCAAATAAATTAGCAACATTTAAAATCTGTTTTCTTCGTGCTTTTCTAACATTATAACAACATTTATGACATTAAAATGAACATATATGAGTCTACGTTTCATTATATTTTGTTTGAATTATACAGGATGTCCGGGGTAAGGTGCAATAATTTCTATATGATGGTATAAGTAAAAAAAAATAATCCAACTTTTTTTCCAATATTAAAATTTTTTTCCATAGAATATTTATTTTCCCATACAAACAATTCAACTTTTTTTACCTAAAAACTACCTTAAAACATGGGAATTTCGGAAAAGTTATTAATCTTTTCTACTTCTAAAATCATGTAGAATCAACCTCCGAAGTTAGTGCACTTTACCCCCGGACACCCTGTATTTAATTATACTGATTTCAACAATTAATATTATAACATTACTAAAGTACCTAATGCTATCAACATACTGAGAGTGTATTAGCATATTATTTAAAAGTTGTGTTTATAATGCTGTTTTAAAAAGTAATTTCTTTAAAATTGTGAAACAAGGGTAAACATCAAAATGATAACGTTTTTCAATTTGACGTTCTCACTCGATAATATTATATCGACTCTGAATATCCACCATATTTATTGTACTACCCTTCCATGAGAGATATTATTTGTATGAAGTTAAGGCTCTACTTCTAGGGAACTACTTATAATACAGCCATTACCTGTACTTATGCGCTACTAAGCCGGACTGCCTGTGATTATCTAAGCACCGCTTATTGTTGCAGCACTTTGGAAAATAACTACCCCAGGCAACATTACGTAAATATCTAAGATATCGGATTTACGCAAACGAATGACGATTCTATTTCTTTCGCTGCAAGGGCTGGGAAACTAGTTTAAACAGAAGCGATTAGGGCGAAAAAGTAATATTTATTTCATTTGAAAAAGGGTGTATCGGAACGTTCTGCAACCTTCACGCAAGTAAATATTTCTATTGCGTTTTCCCTTAAAAGACTGCTCAAATATCCGGGGTTGGCCTGAATGCAAATTTAAAAAAATATGGTATGTTGAAAGTTTTATTTATGTATTTTAATCATATTCACAATGTGCTTGATTTATACATGTGCTATTTACTGAACTGAGAAATCAATTATAGTTTTATTCATTATACTAATACATTATCCCGCTTACTTATAAATGCGGTGTAAATATTATGCGGCGCGTAAGGTCAGAAGAGTGAAAAATTTGACTCATTACCCTAGCGTTTGTTTGGAAAACCCAAATTGTGTGTTGCGGAAGAAAATGGTATGAGGGAAAGAAAAAAACTTATTTATATTGAATTTAAGGCTAAATTTAAATTTTGGGGTGTACAGTTTATAGCTGCGCTGTGCAAGCGGTTCCCTACAGAGAATCGGACCATCCCAATTTTTAATATAAAACATCAAAAAGTAATTAGAGTAGGGAAAATATTGCTAATTCAACTCACAGGGAGAAAAAATAGTATTTCTGATTTATTAAAATTCGGTTAAAATCAGAATTGCAGGCCATTTTCTAATAAAACTTTAGCACATTCCTAAATATATCTGAACATTTGTCCATGCATCTGCATTTTTACAGATAATATATAATGATAAAATGCGAAAATATTATTTTTTTATGTTCACGTGTTCTGACATCGCGATAACACATTCGTGTTTAACTGAAAGTTTATTAGGTTAAAAGAGTCATATCGCGTTTTTAACCGGATTACGAATAATTTAAAGATATTCTTAATGAATTAGCAATATTTTAAATCAGCAAGTTTTTCAGTGCAGGTTAATTAATTCGATATACCACAAAGCTTGCCAAAACATATTCTCTTGGTGTACAAGACGCTATGGAAAATACTTAGAATTAAAAGAAAATAGTTCTGTTATTGAACTGAGCTGACCACACCTGATGGTAGCTTCATATTAATGGAAAAACCAAGTAAACGTAACATGATCGTAACACATGACGTTTGATTTTAGCCTATAATCATCCGAATGGGGTGGTTAGAAGGTTCCGCAGAGCGGGTGAAGAAATCCGTTTGAGTCGTAGATTTACGGGAATATCAAAGGATAGAAAATGCCATACTTATTGAATTATTTATCAGAAAATAGCGGAGCCTTGGTTATGATTAAATATAAATATATGTGTGAGAGAATATGTACTTTAAGTTTTCTATTTTATACATATTCATAAACAGCTGTATATAATATATTTTTGCATATACTTGGTACGTTTGTCTCAAGATTAAAAAAAAATCTTTCAACAACCTCACGATTAAATGAGTATATTATAATGCTATATGAAGGTATATAGGTTACTCATTGTTATTCGTTACAAGTTGTTATGTTAAAAGTATACCCTTAGCAAAAATGTTTTCTTGTAATTAATAAATTCAATCAAAACTTTTCTCTGAAATCGCAAGATTTTATTTTAAATCACGTATTTTATATATTGTTTTTTATTTATTTCTTTTTATTTCAAATAAGGAATTATACAAATTTTTCAAGCAAATGTCACTATCTTAATGAAAATTCTTTTTTCAAACTTTCACATAAACACGAAGATTTCATATTTGAAAAGAGAATATTTACCAAATCATATTATATTCATTTTCATTCTTTATTCGAGGTATTTACCTTTCATTAAATTTATCTACTTGCTGTTCTAGGTTGCCTCGTGTTGTAGAAAGAATATTCGTGGCTATAGCTGTTAATACATTTTTGAAACGTTTTTCAATTACAACAATCAGTGGAGTGTCAAATCTCTAAATATTATAAAACAAAGTCACTATCCGTGTGACGGTTTGTGCGCTTAGTTCTTCTAAGCTATTCAACGGAATTCAGTAGGGTTTTCACTATCATTTAGAGAATTTATTCCGAAAGATTTATTTATATAATACATGAATAAGCAACGCCGGGTATACGTCAGCTAATATGTAAATATGTGAGGAATCCATCTTATCAATAGGTAAGTAAGTATTTAAGCTGTTATTAAAGAAGCAGATAATACTAATAAATCTAAACAATCAGAACAAGAACACAGAATAATAAAAAAAAGTTAACGGTCTCAACTGGGAATAGAACCCAGAATCCCGTCTTACTCTATTACAAATAAATTCTTCGTAATCATTCGAAAATAAATTCAAAGCCAAAAATATGAAAGAAAATAGTGTAAGATATTTCAGAATTTGAAATATTAGATCGACAAAAATTACGTAAAATAATTGTCACATTATGTAAGACAGAGATCATGGGTTCGATTACCAAGTTGAGAACGTAATATTTTTTATTCTGTGTTTTGTTTTGTTTCACGCTTCGCTTAGAATTATCTTCTTTTTCAATGTTACATTGATATGTACCTACAACCTTAAAAAAATATCAAAAAAGTTTTTTTAAATAAAATTGAATTATTTAAGTGGTCATAAGATTTCAAATGCAAAATGTCTGCAGGAGTAGGTAATGCGTGCTTGGTTATACTTTTTTAATATTTGGAGTCGCAATATTTTGCTATTTTCAGACTTTATTCGATCATTAAGTTAATATTAACATATTTCAAATAATCAGTGAATTAATTAAATCACTCTACAAACACAAAGCATTTACCTAAATCCAGCATTGAACCCGCGTATTTGCTTAGCAAAGCACAGCTGCGCATTTGGGAGGCTTGTGTAAACGAGTGATACTATTTTTTTTTGTTTAAAAGGCCATATTTGCATGTCAGAATGTCAATCGAAGTAATTAATTCACGCCTAAATAATCACAGATGTCATGTTTTCATTTTTATGGATTCGATTTTGGATTTCATCTGATGGTTAACAAATAATTCGTCATGAATATTATTGTTACCTGTTTCTCGATACTTCTTTTGTGTTTTAAATAACTGTTCGTTGATGCATAATAAACTACTATAGTATGTTAGGTATCAAAATTATTACTTTAAAAGTTTCTCAGGCCTGCATAGCAAGATGGTTTGGACCAAAGGTTTGGACATTGCAGTTTTTATATTTAGGCGCTGCCGTTCTAGGTGATTTGAATTTTCTTCAATGGGAGTCCATTTCATGGTAAAACTTTTTATTTGATTTGAGCTTTTGTTTTCAAGTGAATCGAGTACGATTATTTAAGTCAAATTTAAAAAAAAAACTTGTGGCTATGGAGGTAATATGAGCTGTTCAATAAATAAATGCATCGAAGCGTAGACCTGTCTACAACTTTTTTTTAATCCTTTAGTTGCCGAAAAAAAAAATATTTTGGGTGTTCTATGCGATGTAGATTAACCACTTTTCCGTTTGTACCACGAGTTTCCAGACACCGTATATAGTTTAAAGGACCTTTCAAATATCGATTTACAACTGTAGTAGGTATGGAATATTGATAAAAAAAATACTTGACTTGCTCTCAGATCGAAGATAAGCTAAACGACTAGTTTTATCAATACGGTATTCATTAATAGAAGGGATATATAATAGCGTACGGAGGTAAGACTTACAATAACTCTTTTATTTGCGTAAAATATTTATAAAATGTTAGAAGAGTAATAAAGTCGGTAATAACAGGAATAAAGAGAATTTGATTTTCATTTCAAAGTTGGGCATCATGAAAAATCTTCAACAGAAATTAAACAATTTTTTTTTCTTATTATAAAGGTGTCCGGGGGGTAAGGTGCGCTAGGGATGATTCGACGTGATTTTAGAAGTAAAAAATAAAAATACCTTTTTCCGAAATTCTCACGTTTTAAGGAAGTTTTTTAGGAAAAGTTGTTTGTGTTTAAAAAAATTATTTCAATGGGAAAATAAATGTTTTTTAAAGGAAATAATTTATGTATGGAAAAAAAACATTATAATTTCGAAAAAAGTTATTATGTTTTTTTACTTCTACCATCATGTAGAATCACCTCCAGAAGTTTTCCCTCCGCACTTTTCCCCCGAACACCCTGTATATGCATAATAATATTTTATATTCTCTTCTACAAAGGTGCTCTACTCATAATATTTCATATTCTCTTCTCTGTCAATCAAAAAATAAAAAAAAATAATTGCATGATGATCGTACGAGATTGTATGCAATTATTTGTAAGTTAACCGAAATAAGTATGCAATTTAACTTACTCTATATTATGAGATCTGCTTTGTGTAGAAAATCTCAGCTTTCAGCTTCCATTTTCCGCTTCTCGAGCTTAGATCGAATAGTCCAAATGAAACAAGGTTTATCGGCTACAATAATTCAACTGTTTACCCAGGCGGGGATATATCATTGAATTCGGACGTTTATGATTTCAAGACACATATGATTATTATTTATTTGCTCATGTCACTTAATTTATATGCTATTGTCCGATTGACGTTGATACGAAACTGTTTGTTATTACAAGATCGAGCGATAACATTGATGGTCAGCTAATGTGATTGCTCCGCGGGCGATGATTGTCTAAAGCTTTTATAAGCTTTCATGCGAATGATTTTATTCTGATTGTGAACGTGGACTAATCTCTAGCCATTAGCGTTAATTTGTGAAAGGGCTTTATTTAATAATCGAGTAATCTATACAACAATCAACGCTTCAAATAGATGAAGAGTATTCAATACTATTTTTATTGTCTTTGGTTCAATTAAATTGTACACACACGAATTTGAATCGATTACATAACTGGCCGTACACTATTTAAAGTAATTCAGCACAAATCTGTGAGAGGTGTTTGTAATTTTTATAATTTAGCATGAGTTCGATCTCGCGTTGGTTGATTTGATATCGCGAAGTATCCGGAGCACACGTTTGGCAGGAGATCGGCGATACAGGCGTGTTACCGGCGCGAGTTGTCGCACCTGACTGTCTTTCACGGCTCTCGCGGGCTTTGTATTGCCTTTAGCGGGATCACCTGAGTCGGGAAGAGATCGGCCCGCGTGGTCCCCGCCGCGCTGGGGGTGGGGGAGGGTGGATGAAAACAAGAGTGGTGGGGATGGCCCAGGGGCGCCTTATTAAATAAAGGTAGGCAACTCTGAGTTTCAGCTTTCGTTTTTTTTGTTGTTAAATTAATTGACTTTTTATGTCTATTGTGCTTTTGCCTTCCGTGCGGCGCAGGAGAATTTCGCGTAAAATAGCTTTACAAAAAGTTGTAAATAAATGACATGTGTAGTGTGTACGTCGCTCAATTCGTAGCAATTTCGATCATTTTAATTGGTGTCTTTCAAGTCACAAGGTGGGTAAAAATTTATTCAACATTGACATGAAAGATGAAGTCTATATATGGATGACAAATCGACTGCTGAAATTCAATACATTTCTGTCATTAGGATTATTCATTCTTTGATCATCTAAGAATGCATAGATTTGTGTGACTTGTGAAATGTAAACATTTTCTTACTAATTTTTAATATTTTAATACCTACGTAGGTAGGTACCTATTTTAGATTTTTGTAGGTAGGTAGTTACATAAAATAATAATTCTAAAATCAGTTATTGCTTACAATTTTTTTATTTATTTATTTATAATAATATGAAACTATTGGGTCTTCAATAACGGTGAAATTCCTTAGAATTAGTATTAGAATTAGAATAGGTAATGGGGAAGGGAAGGAGATGGGAAGGAGGAAGGTGACGAAATTCTTAACTATTCAGATCTGATCACCAAATACGGCTAAAGCCATTCCATTGGAATGCTTACAGAATACCTACACTACTTTTTAAATGTGAAATCACACAAGAGTCCCAATTGCTCCCAACCAATCAGCCAGTGATACTATGGTATCCCGAATCCGGGTATGTTATGAGCATGACGGTAATGAGGAAGGGAAGGAGATGAGAAGGAGGAAGGTGACAAAGTTCCTAATTATTGAGATCTGATCACCAAATACGGCTAAAGCCATTTCAAACAAGGTTTCAATTCTGAATGGTGGTCTTACACCAGGGAGATACTGAGAGTGCCTTCGTCCCGAAAATATACTATATACTGTATAATTATAAATGAGTAATTTGTGAAACACAAATAAATCAAATAAAATTGACTATTTACCTACCTTTAATACCAGCTAACACACCCCTCGAACAAACAAAACACTATTTTATAATAAAATTCCTGTTTACAAAATGAATATTTTTTTTGTAAATTTTTCTAAAAGTTTTAAAACAATTTTTTTTCAATAAGCTTCCCTTTCAATCTAATCCGCGCTCTCTCGCCCCTCCCCCCATCTCAATCAGAGCTCCCATTGGTCAGTTCTCCCGAGGGGCGGGGCGATGCTTAGATTACCCTTTGGTATCTAAACAGGCGCAAGTCACATCAAAGGTTTACCTGCCTTTGGATGAAGTGACTGCCTGCGCTACGGGCTACAAGCAGGCAGGCAGTTGGCATTTGGCCAAGTAATCGGTAAGATTCCCATCATTGATTACAGAATGGTAGCATTGATTGTTAGGTCACGTTACATTGATTGTTGCTATTTATAAATGAGAACGAAAATCATAATAGAAACATACAATACAATTACAATTACAGGTACAATTATTCACACTTTTACGATCCAAAGTTCTCCGAATGTCTCCATTATTTTTCTTACCATTTGTATATAGACTGTGAATTAAATAAAAAAAATAATTTAATGGAATTCTGTAAAATTGTTTTTATTTTTGTCGTTGATACCTACCATGGAGTGTTGGTACCTACCCTGATATATGGAAGTGAGGCATATAAATAGCAAAGAAAGTATGAAAGTAGACCGAACGCTGTTGAAATGAGATCCCTGAGGCGTATGTATAAAATGTGGAGATCCGCAAAGAGTGCAAGGCTGATGTAAGCGTAATTAGTAAGATTAAGAAATGGGCGCTTAGATGGTTTGGGCGTGTAGAGCGAATGAGCGAAGAATCAGATGTTTGTGGCACGTTCCAGAGTGGAAGTTACCCTCAGTATCGCACTGGTGTAAGACCACCATTCAGAATTGAAGCGTTGCTATAAATGGCTTTAGACGTGTTTGGCGACCAGTTCTGAATATTAAATTACTCCCAACCTTACTCTTCCCCATCTCCTTCCTCTCCCCACAACCTTCAGCCTCACAACATACCCCGATTGGAGATGCCACAGTCTCACTATCTTCAGACGCTTGGGAGCAGTTGGGACTCTTGTGTGGTAACCACATAAAAAAGCCTTTTGAAAATTAAAATCATTTCTTAAAATCATATACTTGAGAATACCTATAAAGTATGAATATACATTCTAATGATTTATCGACTACCTATTTGATAACAGACCTATTAAAAATAATGTATTGATTTAAAAACGAAGGTATGTACTTGATATTAATTTTCGAATAAAACACGTCTATATATTATCGTGTTAGCACAGATGTAGTGGATATTTTTTTATAAGAATTATAAAAAAAAGAATATTTGTATGGAGCCAATAGAGATTAATACATATTTTCGAAGGGCTCTTGCGCTGTTTTAGAATTCAAATCGGTATGAGAAAATCAGTGCATGGGTTGGCTGAGATTTTCTGCTCTGATTTAGTGATTGTAACGCGCTGGTAGAAACGTAACTGTTAACCTTTACTGAGATTTTTTTGTAAATTTTGGTAGGTGGGCTTGGGTACCGCCGCCCGCTAAGCAATTATTGAATAAACCAACACCTCTGCCATAGGTCACCATAAGTGGTTTACTACGTTTGGTGACTTAGCAGGGGTGCCCGGGTTCATCGGGTGAGGTGTGTTCAGGATACGCCTGACCACCAGCTGCGTGGGGTGCCAGATCGGAGGAGGCTGGTTTCGGGAGACACTTTTACCTCTCCAACTCCGCAGTGGGAGGGATATATTCAAATGTCCATTATTCCTGGATACACTGATCCCTAGATTTCCACTCAACCGTCACACCTTCCCAGAACTTCGTCTCCTTCCTTTCCTTAAAAAAAACCGTTCACACAGCATCCCAAATATGACATAAGCACGGAAGAAAATTATTATCAAGACGGTGTCTGAACAGGTGTTGATAAAAAACATTATGCCATTTCATCATTATATACAGGGTTTTCCAATAAGAGGTGTTATTTTGATATTCAATCGTAAAACATCAATGGTTTCGTTGTTTGTGTGGCACGTAGCGCCGTCTTGTTGAAAATAAACGTTGTTCAGATCAATACCATCCAATTCTGGCCATAAAAAATCATTAATCATTGTATATTTTTCTGGTTTATAGACTTTACTGGAAAACACTTAAGCGTATTTTAACTTTTTTATTTGAATCACAAAACATGCTTTTTATAATATCTACGTTGACAATAACAATATATTGATAACGGGCCCGACCCTTGTACAGCTAAACACTGTTTACTGTAATAAATTTCTGAAGGAAAGAACACTTTTAGACTGGGAACAGGCCCTTTATAGATTAAAAATACTAATCCAATCATCTCTCGATAGCGCAATCCATTCACCATAACTGTTGCTCCAGCCTGATTTTCGAAAAAGTAAGGTCCAATGACTCCGCTGGATCATAAACCGCACCAAACAGTCACACGTTGAAGATGGAGAGGCTTTTCAACAATAACTCTTGGGTTTTCCGAGCCCCAGATGCGACAATTTTGCTTGTTGACGAAGCCACCGAGGTAAAATTGGCCTCATCACTCAAGATGATTTGCATTTGATTCAATTAAGTGGATTTTAATAATTTCAATGCGTTGTTGAAGCGTGTATCGTTCCATTTTTATTAATGGCGTAGTTTTTACTTGTCAAATATCAACTTGTGACAGCTTTAAAAGTAACATCTACCGAAATAGCGGGCTATTCAAAATAACACCTCTTATTGGAAAACTCTGTATTATCAAAAGAAACGCAGGTGCATGAACACGTGTTCCGATATTATTCAGAATGTATTAAAAGTTTATTAGAAAACGGCCTGCCGTCCCGTTTTTAATAGGATATAAGTGCATATATATTATGTTTAGAAAGTGATAACCTTGACATTGCTCATGCATAACATGATTAGTACAATATGAATATAATTTATTGTAATTTCCACTTAGATCAATCATGTACAAACTTAACATAAATATAACTTATTGTAATTATCACTTAGATCAATCATGTACAAACTTAACATAAATATAACTTATTGTAATTCCCACTTAGATCAACCATGTATAAACTTAACATAAATATAACTTAATGTAATTACCATTTAGATCAATCATGTACAAACTTAACATAAAAATAACTTATTGTAATTACCACTTAGATCAATCATGTACAAACTTAACATAAATATAAGTTATTGTAATTCCCACATAAATCAACCGTGTATAAACTTAACATAAATATAACTTAATGTAATTACCATTTAGATCAATCATGTACAAATTTTACATAAATATAACTTATTAATATAATGTACAAGCTATTGACAGTCATTAAAAGTGTGTTCTTTGAATATGGCATAAATCTGATTCAAACTATTCGGTATAATACCGAATTCCAAACATGGAACACCTCAATCGACTGCTGTCGCATCACTTGAGATAACGATTTTGAGCACGCGACTAAACAACTGTGCGACCACTTAAAAACGGTAAAAAAATGTTTACACAGGAGTCGAATAACGGAAAAAAGCTGGGTTCGTAATAAAATGGTTATATCGAAGTCGACGTAAGTAAGTAAGTAGTTTGTAAGTAAAAATAATAGTAAAAAACAACTGACGTTTTCTGTAATGTTTTGGAGAAAAATGACCAGCGAAAATAATCCATTTAAATTGTATAGAGTCTAATTTGTCTGAAAGTTTTTATGATAATAATTAAATAATTTTTATAGTACTGTTTTTTGTGAAAAACCACCTCAAGGACGGTGTACATAGATAAATTCCTATGCTCTATCCAAGGGTGTGGCAATAGCATTAACTTGGGGGGTAGATTTTGGGACGGGGGCAAGGTTTTGTAACCTCCACTTATTATTTAGATTACATGGATAAAAGAGATGGTGCAAATAAGATTCTTGCATTTTCCAGGAATGTAATCTATTTTTTTTCCTACGCAATACCGTTGTCGATGGGGGAGGAAGAGGGGGGAGAGTCGACCTTCTAAACCCCCTTTGCAAACGCCTTTGGCTCTATCTAATTATGTACAAACAGATACAGAAAACATTTTTCCCTCGCAGGGCATTTCAGATACAGTTTCGTTAGACAGTGTAAGCCTTGAGAAGATACAACTTTGCACGCAGAGTACACCATATTAAAAATACTGCTCGTTGTACGATTGTACAGTTGCCATGTTAACCCCTTTGCTATCTATGACATTTATTTTTAAATTAATGGCAAAAGTAGATTTGAAAAAATTGCATTTTTATTGTTCAATTTAAGGACTGGAGATTTTTTTAAAATGATACTCAGGTTTTAATACGAACAATTTAATTTATTTGAACACATTTAGTTCTTAATAATGTTACAATAGTCGCACGTCAAATTGTTATATCATGCACTTGTGGGTAATTACTTTGATATATTATGTTTGATAGTTCCATCCTCGTTGGCTACTTTTTCATTAAACTTCGTTGTAGTAGTAAATATATAGTTGAATTAGTATAGATACCGTGCAATATTGATCGAATATACGTAACAATGTCCTTATGACCTTTACAACTTGACAAAAAATCGATAACGCTTCAGAAATCATACCAGGAGAACATGCATACCAGAAGTAGGTATCTCCATACAATGTCGAGGGAATGACGTGTTGTGAAGTGTGTGGGGCGCGTGTAATTAGTGCTGAGGATGTGCTCGCAGGGGTTAATTCGGGGTGGCTCTGCCGTCGCCAGAGCATGACCTGCCAGCTGCCCTTATTATTGCTGGCCGATTTGGTCAGGATTTTCATTAGCATTTACTTACCCCACACCTTTTGGGGAACAGACAAATTATGCTTTTTGAATGGCTTATATACGTAATTGTGATTCCAACCTTTTTTAAATAGGTTTTACCTACTCGCTATTTTTTTGCGTTCATCGTCATCAAATTTCTACTGTTTATTGAAATAATTTAGACCGGTCGGTGGCCGAGTTGACATCGCGCTTGGGTCCCACTCAGGCGTAGTGTGTTCAATTCCTCGGCTGGTTAAGTCCTCCATCACAACACAAGCAACATTTTTAGCTTACTGTGGTGGTAGTAGAAGATTTTCAAATATTGTCAGGTTATTCGTAACCCGGGAATGTTTGTCTTTCTTTTAAAAAAAAAAAAATATTATTTTTTTCCAGTCGACATGGTTAAATATAGTTAACAACATGTTTTAAATGAAAAATACCTAAAACTACTACACTTTGAAAAATAATTAATGCTAATTTATTAAGAATCTCTTCAAATTATTGGTGATTCGGTTAAAAACGGGATTGCAAACCTTTTCCTGATAAACTTTCAGTAAATTCCTGGTATATGTACAGTTGTACACGTGTTCATGCACCTGCATTTGCCTATATAATAATATATAATGACGAAACGCGAACATATTAGGATTTTTAAGAACACATGTTCCGACATCATGATAATACATTCGTAATTTACTAAAAGTTTATCAGGAAACATGTCAATTCATTTGTTAAGGGCCTACAATCCTATTTTCAACGATAACATTAACGACAAATTTGAAGAGATACTCAAATACTCATTTTTGTGTATGAGAGTCTTCACATGTTTTTTTTCCAATTGTTTCTGGGTTTCACCCTTCAAGGATGTTTTAGGACATCATTTCAAATTTAGGTATGGATAGAGGGAAGGTCAATGCATATATCTATTGTCGAATTCAGTCTTAGAAGAGATGATATGTTGAATGGAGGTTAGTCAATTTTAGATAAGGCTGGATAGAAGAGAGGATATTTGTTTAGATAGGGACACCCAACAAATATATGACATAAAGTTCCCACTTCTAGACCACAGAATGTACAATTTGTCAAGCACGTGAATTTTGAAAAGATGATAAAGAACGGAAAAATGTCCAATCTCTCGATTAAGCGAAGAAAATTATTATTTTGGGAAATGTGGGAATTGTTGGAACCATGGTTTTGATGGGGTAATCCTATGTATTGAGGAATAGCAGGCTCCCTTAGATTAACTAGCAATGTCATTATTTAAAAATTAAAACTTTTTTTTTGCTTTTGAGGCTGAAGGGTAGTGGACAGAGGAAGGAGATGGGGAAGAGGAAGAAGATGGTGGGGGAGTACCTGGCTGTTCAGATCTGGTCACCAAACACGGCTGAAGCCATTTCAAGCAATGTTTAAATTCTGAATGGTAGTCTTACACCAGGGCGATACTGAGAGTATCTTTCTCTCTGGACGGACACCTAAAAAAAAAAAAAACAATAAATGTATTCCGCTTACTATGTAAAATACTAAAATTTTGAATAAACACATAAAACACTTTTAAAAATGGTTAACCTTATGTTTTATCTTCCAAACACTGAACTAAAATGAATAAACAAAAAAAACATCTTTTATTAGAAAAATGTACCTACTATAAACATTACAGCGACTTCACTTTTTGTCGTTTCGTATAAAAAATAATTAGCATTTTTTTGTCTAATTGCGGTCGGAAACTTTGATTTCATAGAGGTTTAAAAATTTAATTATCAGTGGTTAGGTTTTACATTTGAATATAAAGCTTGGTGTTTTCTCTTTCTAACATCATTTAGTTCATATTTATAACGATGGCGGTAAGGGAGACAACGAATTCCATGTGACCATATGGGTTAACGAAACGAAAAGTGAACAAATTAGCTGGAGGAGTTAATTGAACCACAATTTAAAAATGGTTTCATTATACTCATCACAATGGCATTCCACCAAGTAGCAAACACCTAAAATTGAAACTATCACCAAGTTATAGTTTAAATTTTAATATGCTTTTAAATTATCACGTCTGATTTTAGAAAATTGGTCTCTTTACTGACTAACCTTCACGTTGTTTCTCCGGAGAGGGATGCAGGGAGGAGTGACCACCACACAATTCTGTCTTTGCACACATTCCTTGCTTCTTTCACTTTCACGCATCATCTCAAACATACAAAATCACAATAAACAACATAAAATTTGTAAGTCGTGGTCATTTCATATAAAAATATCCAGTCCTGAAAAGTCTTAAATTCTCCAGTCGTTTAAAATACATATCGAATTTATTTCATACATTAATCTTCTAATAAATATAATTTCAATAGAAATGAAGGGTAAAATAGAAAATGTTAAATCAATATCCACCGTCGTAAACTTTTTAATAAAATTGTGTTTATTTTACAACTAACATTTTGTCAAGTCACCTGCCAGGCCAGGTTAGTTTGTGTGTCTGTATCTGTTTGTAAATAATGCAATCAAATTGAGCGTAGCAATTCATAATAAATTTTACATCGCCCTTGAGGTGATTTTTCACAAAAACGGCGCTAATTAATGTTTATCTTTACGTACCTACCTATATGTTAATAATCCTCGTAGATTACGACTCGTGGTTGAACGTTTAATATTTTCAATTCATAAAATATTAAATCAATTAAATATTTTCCCGTTTTTTATTGTGACTCTCGCATCATCGTTGTACACAAAATTTAGGAAATGGAATCCATATTTGTAACTGGCCACTTGACTGCGTGCTACGTTCTGAGTTCTGAGGGGTGCTCCAACCTATAAGTATAAAGATGCGTTGTATAATGACAATGAAGAGGCGACCCTCGAGTCCCGGGGTCAATCCCCGTGACGGCGCGCGCCCGACAGGTGGCGGAGGATTTTGTAAAAAACAACCTTAAAAACAGTCGGGTAATCCTTGGCCCGAAGGGTGTATATTATCTACCCCTAACAGAACACCATATACTATAAATACACCCTCAAACCAAAACATGCACGACGCACGTCTACGTTCTTTAAAAATATATATTTTGTATTCTATTCGTTGTCGGAGATATGAAAGAGCTGGAATGTGAACCTGCCCCAATAAAATAGCAATATATTATGCACTTCAAATCATTTAGATAGCAGATTCCACATTGCGCCCCTTTTTAAAGATTTATTTAAAATCCTTAGCTTAAAACCAGAGCACATAGAATTTTATTTTACATTATGTGTTTTTAAACTAATTTTGACAAACATGTAGGTTGAAACTATATAAATAGGTGGGTTGTAACTAATTAAATATATTATTTTGTCAATTAATAACTTGACGTATTTAGAAATCTTTAAAGTAACTTTAACCTATGGTTACAATTATCTTAACGTAATAAATTACGCATACTTAAACTGATATGGTATTATCAAATGTCGCGAACCGTAAAATGTTTCAAAATAAAGAAAAAAGTCTATCCTAATTAACACAATGCTATTTTTCTGTTTTTTTTTTTAAAATTGAATACAGCACAAGAGTCATATATGCTCCCAACCATCTGGAGCCAGTGAGACTATGGCATCCACAATTGGGGTACGTTCTGATGCTGAAGGCAGTGGGGAGGGGAAGGAGATCTGTATTTTATATTTCTGATCCCCCCATGTTATGTATCGAGATTTTGGTTTGATATTTATATGTTATAATATTTTTGTGGGTTTTGCATGAGAGTGGGATTTTATTGTATAGTTATTAGAAACATTGTATTGGAACCTTTTTGCCCAAATGTTGTATTTGTATTTGCTTGTTGAATACTTTGTTGATCCTGAGATCTTTGTTTCTAATACACGTGTTAGTTGTTACTTCTTATGTTTTGTATTTATGAATATAAAGGAGTATTGTTTTAGAATAGAGTTCTTTAATTGAGACGATGTTGAGTTTGTTGAAGATTTCGTCAGTGCTAGTTCTTACAGGGACTTTCAGAATAATTTTCATTATGTCTTAATTCTTATATTTCATCAAAAAATATTTGTTAGTCAAGAATACGGTTTTTATATTATCGATTCAAAATCCCTGCCTTAGTCACCCACGCTCAATAAAATAGATAGAATGAAGGGCATTGTCATTTCACACTCATTTAATCTATTAATGCGAGTAAATGAATTGAATCTCCCCCCATGACGACTGAGTAGTCATGAACAGCAGGGTTTGGTCGCGTGCCGCGTCTGTCATTTCATCAAATCACGAAGATGAAACAAATCTCACATTAATGACAGTAGAGTGGGGTGAGACCAATCAGTTGGTTGAGAACATACATACATTTTCAAATTATTTTTTGTTAAAACGTTATCATTAGTACGAGAATTAGGTATTATAAATGGAATTTTTTAGCGGATAAAATACTCACTATTTAAAGATTGAGTAATCTTTTCGAGGCGTTGATAGTTTGTTGTGGGAAGAGACTGTTAAATTATTTTAGTATATCAATCTATAATTTCGTTTATCGACCATTATTGTTGATATTTGGAATTATGTAAAATTAAGTACATTCAATATTTTAAATAAGTTCACCCATGTGTTGGATTGATCAAGTATTACAGGTGACTGTTGCTCTCCCTTAGCTTATATTAAATTGTTTTATGATATTGAATAACTTTAATTTTTAACTTTTAATTTAATAAGATATTTCTATTAATATTTATTATAAAGTTTTGTAAGCAGTTTAGGTATTATTTATTGTTTTTATAATAAATATGTTTTTTTCTCAGTATAAAATTTTACATAGTAGAGGTGAAACAAAATGTGCTACATAAATTAGCCATTGTATGTACTTACCCTCTCTCTGTGAATGACTTGATATCTACCTATTAAATGTAACTGTTGTTAGTATCACTTAAGCTTATTCTAGACAGCAAAAAATACCTTGGCTTACATATTGATAAACATCTGACATTCAAACAACACGTAGAAAAATTAAAAGCAAAAATCATCCCACTAATTGGTGTATTTGGTAGAATTGCCCATCTCCTACCAACAGAGGTAAAGAGGGGCTTATACTTTAGTTTAATCCAGTCCCATCTAAATTATTTGATAGAAATATGGGGTAACACAAACATTACATACCTAAATGATTTACAAACAATACAGAACAAAGTTATTAAAAAACTCTTCAATTATAACCCGGACACTCCCACAAAAAAACTGTATCAGGAAATGAAACTCTTGAAAATAAGAAAATTGTACGAATACAACATATGCCTCCTAATCTACACAATCCAAAATGGACTTATACACACAAACACAACATTTAAACAAACGTCACAAGTACACGAACATTATACTAGGCAACATAACAAATTGTACACACATGCTGTAAGGACTGAAAGTGGCAAAAGAGGCATTGGCCACGAGGGTGTACAAATATACAATCTCCTTCCAGATAAACTTAAAACGGAGAGTATAAATGTGTTTAAAAAAAAACTTTTTAATCTTAAGTTATTAGAACAATATTAGAAAACTATTTATTTAATGTTATATATTTAAGTTAAGAAAGTGAAATGTAAATTTCTTTTAACTTAATAAATAAATAAATAAAAACCTCACATCTAAACTGGGCGAAGCCCAACCAAGTGCCGCCCGCAGGGCCTAGCAGTTAAAAAAAAGCTTCCGATTGTGTTTCATGATTTTTTTATTGGGTTGGCAGTGCCTACACTTTCTACAAACAAAAGCGTATTATGCGCATATGCTCGCGCTTCGATTTAAAGGTCTGATTAGTTCTATAAGGTAAATAATAGGTGCATATTATTTTTATCTCGAATATTGCTTAAGCCACTGTGTCATTAAGCTACTTTAACATTGAATGGAATATTAGTGCAATCAAATGACCACCCCTGTTTAGAAAATCATATATTGTAAAGAATATCACAGGGTTAGGGCAGTGAGTGTGTCATCAATGCTAAATGTACGTGCAGAATTGATTTACTACAATAATGTCATTCTTGGACGTTAGAGAAATCAAGTTGGATATAATTTGATATTTTCACCGGCCAAAGTGTATGGGGATTAATTTTTCAGTTATTATGCCGTGTTTTACCTCGTTTGGCCAGCGTTGCAGTGTCCATCACAGTAAAATTTAGTGTCAGTTACAGTGTCAACTATAGTGTACCTACATCTGCCCTGATGATGGACTGTAACGCTGTCCAAAACGTTGACTTCTTTATGAGGAAGCATAATAAAACTCTTATCTTTAACCAACTTTGTCATACGATTTTTTTTAGCATATTTTTTTTTTGTTTTCCGAAAGTTTTTTGTTTCTTAGAAATAAATAAAGGCGTTATAATGTATCACTACTGATCTCTGGAACACAAAGCTGATATTTCAGGGTCAGTCCTTTTTACTGAAAGTTTTATTTTTTATATCCAGTCAAAGTGTTTACGAATGAATGTTTTAATAAGGTATAACATATGATACAATCATTACATTGTGGTCCTAGACAGTTCATTTCAGAATTCTACCCTTTCCATAGCGCGCATGCTGCCACCATCTTTGGATATGCCCTAATATAGGCTTAATTAAAGTAATTCAATATTTCATAAGATTAATTACCATGCACTTAATAAAGTGTGGTGTCTTGGTGGGATAGTATAGGAGAGGGGAAGCTGGACGACACGAGCCAAATAGCAAGAGGGGGAGGAGGTAGCAGATCGCAGCGCGCACCTGTCTGCAGAGTGCAGGCACCTGAAGTCCAGCATCTGTTCTTCTGCTCTGCGAGTACTCAAGATCAGCGGGTCTGCACTCTGCACTGTCTGCACTGTCTGAGCGGGACCGAGTCATCTACATACCAGCCACACTTGAATTGCGCGGTGTGCAACTCGCGTAAATGTAACACACACATGAAGTGTGCATACGGTAACTGTTATCCGAAGTTATGTTAACGAAGTAACCAGGGGTATTTTTTTATATTTACGTAGGCGAGTAACAAGTTTCCTACATTTGGATGCGGGACAGGATGTAATACATCATCCGTGGTTTTTTCATGATCACATGAATATCGATTAGTTTTAACTTTATTACTAAAATAATAAGTTCACCACCAGCCTTGCCGTAGATTTGGACTGCCAAATATGGAACAGTTTGACAAAACTAGGAACTATCGTTATTTAATATAAGGAGTATAATGCCGTATTGCATTTCTTTGTTATTTAACCAACAATTTTGTGTAGATTGTTTTTTTTTCTAGATTCTTATTTTCGGTGAATCATTTAAATTAACTGATTTTAAAGTTAACGTTCTTTATTGTGGTGAAGTCTGTGTATACATGAGTTATACTGTGTTAAAAATTATTAAAAGTGTAACAATTAGTTATTTTATTGTTATTTTCGGCGATTAGTTTTGAAATGAATGGGTTTTTTCTGGATTAAAGAAAAAGGAAAGCGCAACATTGCGTAAAAATAAATTATAATAATTTGGGGTTGGAATTTATTTAAAGTTTAGGTAGGTACTTCTAAAATAAAAGCTATGTTATTTTAATTAGGTCAGAGCTTACTGGACTTTTCTGCTTCAGACAGAAAAACTGCTTTATAGCTACAGTAAAAAAAACTTGAAATCTGAAAATTCAAAAAAAAATTTACGCTATGCTGTGTGGAGGGTATTTTTGAGGAAAGGAAGGAGTGAACATGGGTCTCATGTTGTAGGAAGGAGGAAACAAAGAGGCCAGCAAATCAGATGCCGGTTAAATTTGGAGTAAAAAAGAAACGACCCGTTCTCATGTGAAATTAATTATTATGAAACTGTAAAATAAAATATACCAGTATGTATAGCTAATCAGTTTCTTAAATAAAATATACGAGTATGTATAGGTAATCAGTTTCTAAAATAAAATATACAAGTATGTATAGGTAATCAACGTAATCAGTTTCTAAAATAAAATATACAAGTATGTATAGGTAATCAGTTTCTAAAATAAAATATACAAGTGTGTATAGGTAATCAGTTTCTAAAATAAAATATACGATTAATGTATAGGTAATCAGTTTCTAAAATAAAATATACGAGTATGCAGAGGTAATCATTTTCTAAAATAAAACATACAATTATGTATAAGTAATCAATATTGTTAACTTTTGACATAGTAATAACATAAAACCGTTGAAACAGGTTTTTTTTTTCAGACCCATTTTTTAAAGTGTTAACTCGTGTTCTTTGCACGTGTTTCTTTAAGAAGCGAGTAAAACGTTTACGAAGGTAGTAGTTAACTACCTAAATGGTGAAGATATGCCATAAAGGAAACAGGAACCTGGGTAAAGGGTGATTAAATAACTAGGTAGTCTATGTATTTTCTTGATGGTATGTATGCTTCAATGTACCTTTAAGTCCTCTCTTGAAAGGGCGAACGATTAACCCCGAGAATGAAAATATATAATTCCTTTCTCGTGTTCAGTTATCCATATATTACGACTCCGTATTCCGAATTTCTACCGAAATATAACATACTTCCAATGAACACTTTCTCAAGTTAAAGCCTGTTACCACGCTATATTTTCGTGGTTTAGCCTATTTCAGCATATCGCTCGCCATAAATTCCCATTGGTTGTGTATGGCGAGCGATATGCTGAAATAGGCTAAGTCATGAAGCGTATAACGTATTTTGTCGCCTACATTAAGCTCTTATTTATTTATTTTATTTTACGCCCAGAGGGCTTTTACATATATACATAAAGGCAGTACAATTTAACATGAGAAAGAAATATACATACATACATAAATGAATTAAAAATAAATGCAATAAAAAATTAAATTTAAAGTTAAGTGAAAAATAAAAACCAAAATTTAAAGTACCGTGATCAGAGAATCACAACATTATTGTTAAGGTATTGGTTCGGTATTGGTTTCGCATAATACGAGACCGCTGTACCGGGGAATTAGCTAGTTGCAGGAGTTCGGAACTGTCCGATTTGTATTTTAATATTTTATATAAGTTCATTTTAATGATGATTTTTTTTTTATAACTAAGGCATACTACAGATTATGATGGTTTATAATGCTTCTATGAATCATACATTTAATTTGCCGATGTAGTTGATACATTTAACAATGAACTTCTTTAGTGAGAACTTGTATCATGGATAAATGATTTGATTATTTCATGTTTATATTGTATCAGTGACATATTCCATACATCTATGTGCGAATACATATTTCCCAAGTTTTGAATTCTGTGGAGTGGTATATTGAACTGCGCCCTGGTCGTAGTATTACCACAATAAAACGGTATTACTGACCTTGTGTTTCTGGCTGGCACATTCAAATTTATGAGCGCCAATAATTCAGGGCTGTCAATTGTATTATGCAAGATTTTAAATAGAAATACTAGATCGAAAAATTACTCTTATGAAAATATATGTTTTTTAAAAGATAATCTCTATAAATTTGTTGAAAAAGTTATTATTCTCCCGAGCAACATATGGCACATCAAGCAAATCAGATACTGGAGTCGGGCCATGTCAATCATAGAAGAGTATATATGAGACGATGTATGAATGTGAAAGACGCAAGGAGTGTGTGCCAAGACTGAGTTGTTTGGTGATCCGTCCTCTCTGCCTAGCCCTGCGACGAAACGGCGTGATGTTTAGTTAGTTAATTAGTCCTCCTTATCTAACATACTAAAAGTTTGAAAAATCGCAGCATTTACTCCCCGCATGCGATTTATAAAGTGTTTCTTGTGAACTTAAAAACTAAAAATATATGTGTAGTCCTTATTTTTTTTAAATCTACACATTTCGATAGAGAAAAATCCTCCATAATTATTATAACAAGGATGATCCGAAAATTATTTAATTGTATATTTAAATGTAACTTTGACATTAATTTATCGTGAGATTTTGGCTCACTTATTATCTTTTTTTAATATTAGCGCGCTCCCTCTAACATTAGATTTTTCATATCTCTCTTTCAAACCATCTTCTTCTTCTTTTTAAACGCTTAATATGGGGCTATTTATCGAGAGATTTTCGCTATATTTTAAATAAGTTATGTTTTATTGAATAATTATATTTGTTTTTTTTTAATATAAGCGAGCTCCCTCTAAAATTCATATTACATATTTATTTTTCAAACCATCTCGTTCTTCTTTCACGGACCCTTAATATATAAAATCAATCAATAGGGTTGAATTCATTCGGGGTGGTAGATTCTCTCCTCGTCTATCTGGAGAGAGACCACCCTTTTGTTTCTATTGTATATCTATGGAGACGACGATTAAGAAATATGACTTAAAATGGTTTCACTACATTTCCATCCTCACTACATACCCCAAAGATTTATGACTCCATAGTCCCGCTGACTCTGGGTAGTTAGGACTCTTGCGCCGTATACCCATTTGAAAACCTCTCGTGTGCTTCTTATGTTTTCTTCGTAAAAAAAAAATTAAAGAATTAAAATTCAAAACCCAGGTGCAACTTGATAGTACACGTGCAACTCTGGAAGACAACTTTACATATAATTTTAATGCATTACCATTAATCAAGACAAGGCTGAAGGCGCAGCCTGTAATATAGTTTATATAACATTTATATATGCATAGTATATAACCTTGCTATTTCGAATTTCCCTTTTTGAATAATCTATTTAGGTTTAAATATAACTCGGTAGCCATTATATGTCGCGAGGTCGCGAAACATGTCTTGACACTTTTCTATTCAACGATCGAGTAAGGCTTTACACACGTATGCCACAAGGATCTTATTTCAACAGATATCATACAAATTGAAAAATATCTCCCGAGTAAAAATATATGCCGCCAACAGGAATTGAACCCGTAGCTTCTGATGTCCGGTCAGGTGCTCTGAACAACTGAGCTATGTCGGCTTATTTTCAACCCGCTAAATAATTCATTGTGAACTAGTACCTCAGTGGTTCAGAGCACCAGACCGGACATCAGAAGGTACGGGTTCAATTCCCGTTGGCGGCATTTATTTTTACTCGGGAGACATTTTCAATTTGTGTTGGTATTTCGGGTGACTAATTATTGCTTATAATTATTTGGCGTAGATACGTGTTCCGATATATTATGGAAGTACTAAAAATTTATCAGGAAGTGGCCTGCTATCATGTTTTTAACATGATTTCAATAAATAAATAAATAGAAATATCTACTCATTTTTCTACGTGAGGAAAAGTTGGGCAAAGGTAGCGCAACATGTCATAAAAACTTTAAAATGTACAACGATAATACTTTTGGCAATGAAAATCTCATATCGTACCAGTGCCATCTGCCAGTTTGCCTCATTGCCATGCATTAGGGTTTGTTTAAACATCCACTGTGAACTGCTGGTCGCAATTACATTAAAAACTTTTAACTATAAATTATAACTAATCCCTTCTTGTAAGATTTGTACCTCATAATATGAATAAAATTTCCATATTTACCTATTCTGCCGCGGTAAATAAAAACACAGTGTCTTCCTGGAGAGTCTCTAAAAACAAGTATCTATCTTCTTTAAGAGTGTCTCAAGGAAGACACTATGTTTTTAGTTACCGCGGCAGTTGAGTATTTTTGTTAACGATTAGTACTTTCACCCGCACGTCTGTCGTACAACAGTATTTTATTGCCGAGCCGATTTAGCGTTTTTGTGCATTTTGATTGCTAAAACAAGAATCTACAGCTCCAAGCAGGCCGGACTGCCGAAGACAGTAAGGAGGGTGAGCGGGATTTAGGTTAAGCATATGGCGCAGATATAAAAGCAATGAAAAAACGCGATAAAAAGTGGAGGGGGTGGTGGCGCGTGTCTGTCTGAAGGCGGTAGAGCCGCATATGGCGTTCCGCAGGGCTCGCGAACCGGGCCGGATGGCGAGAAAGCTTTGGTATTACACAAGTATTAAGTATTATTTATAATATCGTGTGTGGATGAAGTTAGAAAATAACATATTAAAAAAAGATGCGTGTTATAAATCTAATATCGTTATGTAAATCTTAATGTAACAATATAACCACAGTAATTAAAAGATAACTAAAAAAAAGTGTTAAGGTCATCTGGGTATGCTCAGGGACGAGAATAAAAAAAAACATCCTATCATCATGTAATTAATTTATTTTTGCTGTTTAAGGATATTTGAGGTTCTAGATTTGTTTTACATACATTAGCTTCGGTGAATTAAAAAAAAGAGTCCTTGAGAGTGTCTTGATAGAAGTATCTTTCTCGCTTCTTAGAACAGGGCGCACGGAGAAAACTTACTGATAAAAAATATTGCTAATTTTATTAAAATCTTTTAAAATTATTTGTTATCCCGTTAAAAACGGGACCGCGGGCTCTTATCGAATGAATTGATAGGTTTTCTGATAAACTTCTAGTAAAATACTTACGAATTGCCACGATGTAGGAACACGTCTTCATAAAAATGTATATTATTTCGTCATTATATTTTATTGAGACAAACGCAGTTGCATGACCAGGTGTTCAGATATTATTATGAATTTAATAAAAGTTTATGAGGAAGCGGCTTGCAGTCCGGTTTTTAACAGGATAACTAATAATATGAAGAGATTTTTAATAAATCAGCAATACTCATTTATCAGAAAGCGGTGGATGTACGAGTATTTGAGCAGCTTTCCGAATTTATTGTGCAGACAATTTTTTGTCGTTTTCCTAATTTTAATCCATTTGGATTAGAACATCAACTAAAATATTATATCCCAGAACTGCCCATTCAACAAATATCTTCTTTTATCGATTTGATCCATAATTCTGCCGTTATCTACCTCTTGTACTGTGGACTGGTGAACAAATTAAACGAAAAAACCTTTGAGTGAAAGAAATACCCCAATTGGGGTCAATATCACTTGTGGCTTTGGGGTTTCTTCCATCGATTCTAATTAGGAAGGGACCTACTATTAAAACCGCAAAGAGGGGCTATGTCAGTATTTTACATATGATCCTGCATTATTAAAACAAAATATATACAAATAGTTAAATATTTCTAACTTATAATTCATTATTTTGAAAAATAATTTATTTTAAACAAATCATTATATTACATTTCAATACCTAACTAAAAAATCACAAATTTGAAATTATTTTTATATTAATATCTTATTTTTCACCCTAAAAAGACATTCTTAATACTCCGCTGCGCAATATAAATAATTGCAATCAGGGCAGTAAGGCCAAAAAATACCATTATATACTATTCCCAGTTGTAATACGAAACTATATTATGCAATACCAAAATCAAACAAAATTAAATAAATTAATATTTTTTTAAGAAGAACAAGGAATAATTTAGATGTAAATACAAGTAAATTAGTTTATAGTTTACATAGTAGCATCTCATTTAAATTACTGCTCTAGTGTTCTTTTCTTGTGCAATCAAACAAAGATAAAGAAATTGCAAATAATTCAAAATAGAGGTATGCGAGCAGTATTCAATTGTAGTAGGTATTCTAAGATAATTATTATGCAGAAAAACTAGGAATGTTAACTGTGAATAATAATTTATAATACCCTAATATTTTTATTTAAGCTTAAAAATTACATGCTCTCGAAATACATGCTTAAGAATGTAAATTTTAATTTTGTAATTCATGGCTAGCCCACGAGAAACTGTGGAGATTTTAGACTAGATTTTGGGAGATTTTAGAACCTAAAATAATCTCTATTTTAAAAGATTTTTAATGAATTACCGACAGATGTTAAAGAAATCAAAAGCCTTGCTGTTAAGAAGTTATGCCTAAATACTATATAAATTGTCCTTAATGTCATAGAAAAATGTAATTTTTAACTAAATAAATAAAAACATACAAAAAATAACGAAAATTATTATCTTTAAAACTAAAGCTTAAAATACGTGGCTGAGATAACTAGTGATAATCAACTGAAAAACATTATGATGGCATGTGATACATGCTGCTTCAGAACAAGAAACTCTGGAGAGAACTGTGAACACGGTCATTCTATTCTTATACTAACTGCTTATAAAAGCATAATATGTATAAAGATACAATATGAAAGGAACGGCAGTGCGATTTTTTCATGAAGAACATAAATTAGAATTGGTTGTTTAATTTAATTGTGGCTTAAAGAGTTTTACCAAAACACAGTCGATATACACACAATTTTTTAATTTTTTTATTACGACTTGTTATTTTATTATGAAGTGATGATTACATAAGTTAATAGGAATGGCAGCGTGACCTTTTTTTCTATAAAACTTAAATTCGGATTTGAGGGCAAAATACCCAACCAAACTACGTTACATTATGTTTTTAAATCTAAAGGTATAGCAAATATTTAATAGGAAAAAGTGATACTTTATTTGTTTGTATTAATTATGTTGTTTGGTAGCGATGCTATAATATAAATGAACAAACATAATGATTTAAAAATAAACAACCCCAGATTCATTGGCGCAACAACTCTTATGAACCACCACAACCCTCTACCGGTTAAGTTTCCTTAAAAGAATACTGAATAAATTTATCACAGTAACAAGAAATTCAAATTTAGAATAACTACACACAAAAACTAAATATTAAATACAAGAATGCAAGGACTTACGAAAAAATTCTGAATTCTGTTGTCATGTTGTCACTTTATCATCATTGCCCCGGGTCTGTTTTAAATTTATGCTTTAATTAACGTAATCTTAGTATTATGCGATGCTGAAAAGAGTGAAATTTGCTCAAAGCGAATCATTAACCTAATTAGGGATTAAGCCTGCAACGAAAGTGAGTAGGTCTCAACCTTTTTTTCAATGACTCTGCCGCAAGTAATTGCAGTCCCCAACAGTACCGCTACCTTTAACGGACGCCCATTATGAAATTGAATGACCATTCATAAAATGCAAAATTTTATTTAAGCGTTGAAAATCCAGTGTTTTCTGAAAATTATAACTTTCGTTTTTATCTGGGCGCAAAAATTAATTATTTAGTATGAGTGAGAAACCAAAATAAGAAAAAATACGTCATATGAAATGTTGTTTTTGCTATGATTGGTGACCATATAAGGCGAAGTTTAGTGCTAAATCACTATTTTGATTAATCTTTATAACGAATTGGTGTACATTATGAATACCAAAAAATATGCTTTAGATAAATTGAAGGTTTTCCTATCGTTGCGCTTGAGTATAATACAAATAAATAAATGAATTACTCAATAAAAAATATAAATGTACACTACAAAAAATTTTTTTCTCAATAGAAATGTATGAACGCGTAAAGGAAACATCTTTAAAAAATACAGTATTATGGCTAAGATTATCTGTGACAATTTCACTTGATTAACTTTTTTGCTTTCTTATCAAATTATTTACGATATAAATAAAAAAACAGTTTTATGCTTGAAATCGAACGTTTCTAGACTCCGTTTGTGAAGCGATTTTAATGCCTATTACCTATTACCACATAAGGTATACCAAGAATATACACATTTTTGGCTTGTAGCTTTGCCTTAAGGAAGTTGTAAAAGAGTTCCAAATAGCCCATTATGAGACCGATTGAATTAGGAGAGTGAAAAAGTAGGGCATGGTACGAAGATATATTAACATAGAAGGGACCATCTCTATAATAATCTCAGAACAGAGAGTTACAATTTGAGGTGCTACTGCGTACTAATATCTCTTCGAAACTTGTTCCACCATTAGAACGCTATAAGCAGTGCGCGTAGACCGAATTCGGTAGTTTTAGTTAAAGCGTTGGGAGAGTTGGAGGTCAATTTCTCATCTAAATATAATACATAAATGTCTAAGAATACTTTCGAGCGTATAAACTCGGCCATCTGGACAAATCGGCAATTGTCGACAACTTTAATTGTAACAAATCATAAACAGTGTCAGCTATTAATTGCTAGAATTCGATAATAATTCTTTGGGCTTTAATGCGGATAAAATAAATGTGAACCGCTCATACAATATTAAAAAAAAAAGCTTTTTGGTGTATGTTTGAATAAAACCGACTGGTCACCCCATTCTCTTACTGATGTTGGTATCCACTACCCACGTCCTTTTTTATTAACAGCAATAAAGAATAAAACATTTTATTTAGACATTTCCGGGGCATTCAAAACCCACTGCCAAATGATGCATTCTTCAATGCAGCCACCGCTGAATGAACACGAAAAACATGAATTTGAACACGAAAGTCACCTTTTCAAAAAAACTCAATTATTATGAATCGAAAAACAGGATTGTGACAAGATGCCGTTGATTATTGATAGCCCTTAAATTAATATTATTTATGTGGGTCAGAATTTTCTGGTTTTTTGAATAGTGAGTACTAAGTACCTACGTAATCGTTGGCGGAGAAATCAATCGATTTGCTTTCAGTTTTTTGGCCCTTTGGAAGCAAACGCACCGCCTCATTTCGTATGGCCAACAATCACTCGAAGGTGGGCAGAATAGGTTAAGTGCATGTTGCATTGATTTCGGAAGACGATGATGAAATTCATCTCCGCCAATCCAGTTTTTTTTGTATAATTTGTCTTTTTGACCGCAGGCTTAAAACTTCCGTGGGAAGAAACCTCACTGTTTTCAGGCTGTGAGAAAAAACTCGTTCCTTATTAAAAGTGTTATATCGCAAAGAGACAAGAGAGTGACACTATATAAAAGCCTATTGCAGTATGAAATTAGTCCTGGGTCGATCGTGATAGACCCGTTAAAAAACCACCCGGTCGATCACGAAAGGATCTCTTTTTCAAAAAAGATTTGATCATTTGGTAGAGCGCAGTCAGCACCCGTCACTGGCGTGGCAAGCGTCCATTGATGTGGAACTGCAGTGACAGTCCATTTCAGATTAACCTTCTCTATTTTTTTGTCGCGAGAACGAGACTCGAGACGCCTGGTCTTTATTTCCTCCAAGCGCCTGGTCCACACAATTTATGTATCTATGGTCTACATCAACACGGCGATGGCGCATTGATCTATCTATTGTATTATTTTTCCTGTTTAAAAGTACCCGATCACTTAGTCAGTGTGTCGTGTAAAATAATCGATCTACCCAGAACTGTACGCAATCTTAACCTGATGAACGAAAAAGGAGAGAAAAGCTATCGAAACCTACATAATAGATGCTTTGGCTCATAGAAATTACAGAAATTAAGGGTCCTGGGTTCGAGTCCTAGATGTGACCGTATCCTTTTCTGATTTTTCTGTTTCAGATTTTGGTTTAGAAATCGCTAATATTGTCTTCAATAATTAAATATTACAATTTGAGGTTTTACTCAATAAAGCTATTCCGAAAAATAGACATTATTAGTATTTTCTCTCATACACGCTTTTGGCTTTTTGCGGACGACTATAAGATTCTAAAAATAGTAAAAAATCACGATGACTGCCTTCTTTTCCAATCGGATATCGACTCTTTCAATGATTGGTGTAAAATTAATTGTTTGAAACTAAATGTCGATAAATGCAAAATTATGTCCTTCTATAGATCAAAAAAACCGATTGTCTTCGAATACAAACTTAATAATATTTGCTTAACAACTGTTACATCTATTAAAGACCTTGTTGTCTCTCTTGATAGCAAGCTTTCTTTTCGGGATCACATAACTACAATCGTTAATAAATCCCTCAAACTACTTGGTTTCATCAGTAGAATCACTTCGAACTTCAAAAACGTAAATACCCTTAGAATTGAATTCTACAACAATAACAATCACGACGTAATCTGTCAAAACTCCTGTTTAAAATATCTAAAAAAAACAACAAAAAACGCAAATTAACAAGTGAAAAGTGATACTATTGGATTAATCGCCCACGATTTATTCTGTGGAAGTGTTATTTCAGTTTGAAATTGATGTTTTTAGACTCAGTTGTTTAGTTTAATAATTTAAAATCTTTGTTTTTATTCCCAACACTAAAGTTTTACTAATAAACTGTCGTAACCTCGATTAGTCAAAGAAATTAGTGGATGTGAAGAATACAGTGAAAGTGAATATCATATAAAACAAACAAAAAACAATAGTTAATTGTTTATGAAAAACAGTTGAACAGTGAAAACTAAAAATCTAAAATAACATTGTCATCTTCCAAAGGCGATTTATAATATAATATAAAGAACTATACTGTCGCTAATTCTTAACTCGGGAGTTGTCCTGTGGATAAATCGGTCACACCAGTTGAAATTAATATCGACAGGGAGGGCGGACGTTTGAAACTCAATCAAACCAACAGGATTTTTATTTTTATTTTATTTATAATCAAAAGCACTACTGCAAAGTCTTGGCCACAGATGTCACTACAAGTTAATAAATAAATCAACAAAAGCATAAATTATTCAAATAAAAATTATAAATAACTTATTCCAATAAATAACTCACTTAAAATTTAAATCAACTTCACATTACCTAATATAACAATGACAACTAGAGGTAAAAGTGCGCTTGAACTCGATGAAATAAAAATTGAAAAAATAACTCAACACATCGATAAAAAAATGGATAACATTAAAAAAGAAATCTTAACACAAATCGAATTATTCAAGGGAGAAACGCAAAAAAGTATTGATTTCATCAGCAAACAATACGATGACCTAATAAAAAAAATCGATCTAACCATAATCCAAAACCAAAAAATTGAAACTGAATTAAAAAAAGAACAACAAGACCTCAAAAAACAGTGGAGTACCTGGAGAATAAAATTGATAATCAGGAATACGAGTCTCAGTCGAACAACCTAGAATTGCGCAACTTCCCGGAAAATCCACATGAAAATCTAGTTACTATATTTCACAACCTATCCACAAACGTCATAAAATCGGTAGTACAGCCCGAAGACGCGACCTCTGTGGTGCGGGTGGGAGGCAGAAACCGCTCCGATGATTCTCGTTCAAAACCAAGAGATATAATAATCACCCTCAGCTCTAAACTAATGCGAGATTTATTCCTGGCTAAACTAAAAGAACACATTAAAACCAAAGGCCGAATTACTGCTTCATCCATAGGACTACCACATACTCAGATGGGTCACAGTTAGGGTTGCCATCCGTCCCGATATATCGGGACTGTCACCTTTATTGAGCTATCTGTCCCGACGTCCCGACAAAAGCCTTAAATGTCCCGATTGAAATTACGCAATGCAAATTTTAATTTTCCGTACGTCCCATAGCCCAGAGACTGTGGAGTCGATTTTACAGTGTCAAGTCAATTATAACATGACTTGTACAGAGTTCTACAATTATGTTGAAAGGTACCCAGAATTGTTGAGAAAAGCGAAATCTTCTGAAAAGTATGGCCAGCCAAGTACTTCTGCTAGTACCAATTAAAGTAACCTATAAAACAAACATATTTACTTACTTATTATAAAATAAAGAAATTGTTTAAGTATTACAACATTTTTATTTGCTCCATCCTGAAACGTCCCGACGAGACCCTGGCCGAATATGGCAACCCTAGTCACAGTACACCCATCTATATATCCGACCACCTGACTTCAAGAAAAAAATTCCTCCTGGCTCAAACAAAACAACAGGCAAAAATAAAAATAAACTATAAATTCACATGGACAAAAAATGGTCAGGTTTATGTTCGTAAGTCTGAGGACTCTAAAATCCTTAGAATCTCGTATGAATCGGACATTAAAAAAATGTGACTGGAAGTCAACAAAAAAAAATCCATTAACTAATCTGCTTATCTGTAATAATTCAATAATTTTTATTTATTTTCTTTTCTCAGTCAACTTTGCTCACATCACAAATCTATCTATAATTATTAATAATCTTACTAAACTTATCAACTTGCTTCAAATATTTATCGTAACTTGCTCCATAATTCGCCTTTATCTGATCATTTTAAATCACTCAAATATTCTTTTCTATATATATTCTATGTTCTATTCTATATTCTATTCTACAATTATTCCAATTTATCCATTTATTTCCACTGTGCTAATTTATCGAATTATTATACCAAACTTAATTTACTTAAATATTTTTAATTTCTCAATTACTTTATATCGTATGATACATGTGATACATTCAATTGTTTTAAATTATAAAATAATTTCAACTAAATTAACTCCTTATATTTCCATGATAATCCTAATCCTATCATATCATCAAATAAAATTATCTTACTTAAATCAATTACCTCACTTAACTTCTCTTAATAATGCTATTCAAAAATTGGATACAACTATTCTAATTAATTTCATAATTTCAAACCACTTGATTCCGTCTATCCTAGTGATTGTTTTTATTCTTGCACTTTTTTCACTTTTCTTAATAATTTTAATTTTGCTAATTCTCTTAAATGTGGTATATTTATTAATTTTTTTACATCCCTTGGTAATTATTATACTATTAATTTTAAAAACTCTACTTCTCCAAATAACTAAAGTCTTCTATAATTCTCTTAACTGTCGCATGAACTATAATTATAACAATTGTTTCAACCATTTCCTATGCATTATTATTTTAAATCGTGATATCTGTTTTAACTATTTTGATTATTGTGTCACTTATTTTTCTTATTTTTCGATGAATTTAAATTATACCAATTTTATTTTTATATATACCTGTTTTAATTTTTTCAATTATCTCAATGTCTCTTATTTTTCGTTGAATTTAAATTGTTCCATTTCTATTTTTATAAATATCTGTTTTAATTTTTTCGATTATCTCAATGTCTCTTATTTGTCGATGAACTTAAATTATTCCATCTTAATTTGTATATACATCTCTTTTAACTATTTTGATTATCTCAATGTCTCATATTTTTTGATGAATTTAAATTGTCCCATTTTTATTTTTACAAATATCTGTTTTAACAATTTAGATTATCTATTTGTCTCTTATTTTACAATGAATTTAAATTGTTCCATTTTTATCTTTATAAATATCTGTTTTAACTATTTTCATTATCTCATTGTCTTTTATTTTTCGATGAATTTTAATTGTTCCATTTTTATTTTTATATTATCTCAATGCCTCATATTTTTTTTTTTTTGATGAATTTAAATTGTGCCATTTTTATTTTTATAAATACCTGTTTTAACTATTTTGATTATCTCAGTGTCTTTTACTTTTCGATGAACTTAAATTGTTCCATTTTTATTTTTATATATATCTGTTTTAACACTCTTCCTATTGTTCTAATTCCGTTAATTCATATAATTCTACTAAGCACTAGAGTAACTAAACATCTGCAAAAACACATCTTAATTATCAATTTCTATGGTTTTCCTTTTCCTTTATCTTTATACATCCACTTATCTCACAATGTAACTGATGAATTCGAGCCTCCACCATACACAGACGCTTATAATGGACCCAAATAACCCTATCGATAACCTACTAAACATCACGGTTCAAACGACAAATGATATAAATGAATATAAAAAAATTATCTCCACACCTAAAGCACTAAAAATATTTGCCATGAATATCCGCAGCCTCAATAAAAACTTTGACAATTTACTTGTACTCCTAACTGAATTAGGGAATGAATTTGATATAATTGTGCTGTCAGAGTGCTGGATAAATGCAAATTATATCCCGAAAATAATCAACAACTACTCGGTGTTCAACACAACTCGGCACATGTCCCAATCCGATGGGGTCATAGTTTATGTCAAATCTTACTTAAACCCTATAGTGTCTGAAATTTCAGTTGACCATGCAAATTGCCTCAAAGTTACTATTGACAACTTAAATGTCTTCGCCATATATCGCTCCCCTAAGCTCAATAATGTCTCCCCTTTTCTCTACTCACTCGAAAAAAAAATCGAAGACTCAACTAAAGATCTCATCATAATAGGTGATATCAACATAGACATACTAAACGAAGCCAACCCTCATACAACAAAATACCTTAACCTAATGGGCCTGCATGGCCTTAAACCATACATCAACATACCTACCCAAGTCACACTCACTACTAAGACATGCATAGATCACATCATGGTTAGAACAAAGCGATCTGCTAAATCAATTGTGTTCGAATCTACTGTAGCAGACCACTATTCAACCATCCTAGAATTACATAATTCAAAATCTCCTCCCCCTAAGCCCAGTAATCCTACTCATAAAATTTTAAATATGGATCATCTGATAAAGGCAGTAGAACTAGAAAAATGGGAGTCTACCCTGCTTTCTGAAAATGTCAACACAGCTCTTGAAACGTTTTCTGCATCACTATCTGCCCACATTAATTACGCGTCTTTCCCCACCAAAACAGCCTCCAACAAAAACAAGAAGTTGAAATCTTGGATTACGAACGGCCTTATCTTCTGCATACGTAAAAGAGACAGACTCCATAAACAAGCACTAAATAACCCTGACCCCCAATTCTCACGATTCTATAAAAAGTATCGTAACATTTGCAATAACCTGATAATAATAACCAAACAAAAATATTATAAGAAAAAAATTGAAGAATCAGGATATGACAGCAAAGTAATTTGGAACGTAGTCAACGACTTATCAGAAAATAAAAAAACCTCACTCAACATTCAATCACTAGTTATAAATGGGAAAAATATCCAAGTTCACGAAGACTCAGAAACCTTAGCTGATCACGCCAACCATTATTTTAGTAATATCGGCACAAACTTAGCCAACAAAATTCTGAAAGCCACAAATAAAACCCAAAATTTTCTAGCTTCAAGGGTAAGACAACAGAAATTTCTACATCCCACACTTATCCTAGCCCCCACATCCACCAAAGAAATTGTTGACACTATACTCTCTATAAAAACAAACAGTGCTGCAGGTAATGACAAAATTTCACCTTACATACTAAAACACATAGCTCACTTCATTACCACACCGTTAAAACACATTGTTAATCTAAGTTTCAAAAGTGGCACCTTCCCCAACCAACTAAAACATGCTACGGTTATCCCAATCTATAAGAGTGGCGACAAAACAAATATCGAAAACTACAGACCCATTTCTTTGCTAAGTGTCATATCAAAAATCATCGAAAAAATTGTCAAAAGTAGACTTATCTCCCATTTGGAAACCCAGAAGATTCTCTCGCCCAATCAGTTTGGCTTCAAAAAAAAAAAATTAGTACAGAATCTGCAATCTTAGATTTGACTGAGAACATCTCTAATAGCCTGGATGAAGGAGATTCCTGTCTAGCCATATTCTTAGACTTAGCCAAAGCATTCGACACGGTTTCCCATCCCATACTCCTAGAAAGGCTATCTCAAATAGGCATCCGGGACTCAACTCTTAACTGGTTCTCCTCATACCTAACTGGTAGATCACAAACTGTAAAAATTAACAACACAGCTGAAAGTAACCCTCTACCAATTCAATTCGGAGTCCCACAAGGGAGTGTCCTAGGCCCTATTTTGTTCCTCATTTACATCAACAAACTCTGTAACCTACCCATAACCGGAAAACTAATATCCTTTGCAGATGACACTGTGCTCATAGCTCGTCATAAAAACTGGAAAGGAGCATTTGACATGGCCTTGCTCAACACGACATAGGCCTTGTAAAGAATTGGTTAGATGACAATTTCCTGACACTCAACGCTGGTAAAACAAAATTCCTAACCTTCAGTCTATATGTTGCAACCCAACCTACTAACAATCAGAAAATAACAATTCACTCTTGTCCAAGACCTTATTCTTCCTGTACTTGCCCAAACTTAGAAAAAGGATCCCATATAAAATACCTAGGGGTCCTAATTGATCATCATCTTCGTTGGGATCAGCACTTAGCCAGCCTAACTCCCCGAATTCGCAAGCTCTGTTATGTTTTTCGAACATTAAGAAATATACTTACTCCTACAATAATGAAAACAGTCTACTATGCTCTCTGCCAATCCCAATTAGCATATGGCATCATAATTTGGGGCGGTTGTGCATATTATCTTATTGATCCATTACAAAAAGCCCCAAAAACGATAATACGTACTATCAAAAAGCGACCGACAAGATACTCCTCCACTCGACTATTCACTGAATACAATGTCTTAAACATACGGCAACTCCACATAAAATTTACTCTAATGCATTTTTTGTACAAATATAAGAAAAAAACCCTCGTACACCACAATTACACCACCAGAACAATAACCAACCGACACTACAACGTACCTACACTACATACCACGTCAGCTCGAAGACATTTCATGTACCTAGCTCCCAAAATATTTAACCTTCTCCCTGAAAACTTAAAAACCGAAACCCAACCCCATAAATTTAAAAAACTAATATCAAAATGGATAAGTTCACTTGGAGACCACAATATATAAAAATTGGTACATAAATTAAATTATATTATAATTTTATCAACTAACTATCAATTATTATTAATATTTAATACCATCTTTATTACTATAAATACATTTAGAAACCATGATTTTAATATTTGTAATGCAATTAAATTTGTATAATTTAATAACTTTTAATTTAATTTAATTTGTATAGTTTTATTACTTACTTATTATTTAATTGTATAATCTAATTGTATAATCTAATTGTATAATCCAATTAACTTATATTTTAATCTGAATTGCATAACTTTATAACTTATAATAAACTTATTTTATAAATCCAATCTGTAAATATCACCCACCATAACACAGGGACATCCCTAGCATGGCGGATGAATTATCAAAAATATGTAAAAATGTTCAACAAGTTCTTATAATAAATAAATAAATAAAATAAATAAATAAAACTCTTTACTGCTTCTTGGTTCGCCCCCATCTTGAATATGCTTGTGTTATCTGGTCTCCTTTTTATGCTGTCCACATTCGACGCATTGAATCTGTTCAACATCGGTTCGAGGGATTGCTAGGAGGCTAGGATTAGAAAAAGACAAATACTCATATGATGAAATTGAACTAACTTTAAACCTCTCTCCTTTGGAGGTCAGTCGGGAAAGAAATTACCTCATTTGCTTCTTCAAAATTATAAATGGTATTATTGATTCACCTACTCTACTGCAACTCATTTCCTTCAATATCCCCTCGCACAGACTAAGAAATAATGAACTGCTCTTCCTCAACCATCATTCGACAAATTATGGATATTATTCACCATTGTCCAGAATGTGTAGACTGGTCAACTCAAGTCAAAACCTTAACTTTTTTGGGATAAGTCTGAATGATTTTTGCCAGTCGCTAAACAAGTGACGGAATATTATAAGTGTCCTGTGGTCCTGACCCACGGCGTGGTCTGGACTTGATTCGATTTGTCACTTTATTTCCTTATATTATATCTGCCTTATGTCTTTGCTTTCATGTACCTTTGTCCACTCCTGTATTTTTCATTTTACTATATTCGTGTTATTATTTTGTAATTTGGACGATGTCCGTTAATAAATAAATAAATAAATTACACTTACACAGTATATCGGCCTCAGCACGGACAAGCCACCCAGTGAGCCCAACATTACTGGAAAATTTTGAAATGTAAAAAATATTGTACCAAATAAAAAAAATAAAAAGTATAATATTTTTAACAGAAAATTATTTTAATTGCCATTTTCACAATTGGAACTGATTTGTCGAGAAATTAGGTTATCTTGTGATTTTTCACGAATCTACGCAAGTGAATCAAAAAATTGCAATCAGACATTCGCAATTTTATTATGGAATCATCTGTTTATATACAAGATCGGAATTGAAAACACGCAGGTTTTGTTAAGATAAGTGTTTCTACCTTCAGTAATTATTAAGGAAATAAAGCCCTCAAAACAAGGCGAGACTTGAAGTAATAAGTTTATTTAATTAACCCAACAACCACCTTCCTAGTGCAGTACATGTGCAGTGTGCACTGGCACCGGTACCCACTACTGAAAAACTCACCGGCCGCAGGTGTGAATTTAATATTATATCTGCGATTCCCTTCATCAGTTGGCAACGACAATTATTTATTGACTTAATTATTTACGTAATGCAAATCTTAAATCTTAACCACCTTTAGATGAACAGATATACGTTTTGTTTATTGGTATCGATGAAATCAATTCAAACTACTACTATATTTTGGCACTAAAGTGAAATTTATTGCTATTTATATTTTAAAATACGCAGAATAAAAACCTATTTTATAAACAAAATATACAGTGTAAATACACTGATATGATTCAAATTAACTCAAATTTACAATGGGGCTGTAGAAAAAAATAAAAGTTTTTTTTTAATAAGGAAGTTGAGTCCATTTTTTTAATTTTTTTTATCAATGTTCGCATTCAAACTTAAATACTGTTTTTTTTTTTTTTTTAAAGTTTGTTTTCATAATTAAATTAATTCTCAAAGTTTAAATTTTATTAAGCCCACCAAAACGAGCGGAATCCGAGCGGTAAGAGGCGGGGTGTGGTGTGACGTCATTCGAACTGTGAAAACCACGTCGCATAAGCATTTTGTATCGAAAAATTTGTAATTCTTCAACAAGGAATTCCAGTAATTTTTTTACCAATGTTAACCGTCTATTAGAATTGATGTTATTAAAAAAAAAGAAAATTGATTAAGATTTCATAGTTAAATTAATGTTTTAACTTAGAATATTTGCTTTTCTCGCCCGGTACGGTACTTGTACGGTATTGCCGTCGCTACTTGTTGACGTTCCCCGCGCGAATTCAGGACCACCGCGCAGAAAAGTAAAGACCAATAGTAAAATAACGGTTTACAGCCCAGTTCACGGTTTGACTTTTCTGGGCGGCCGGCGGCCTGAAGTGTATCACATGCTATGTGACATGTATAATAATAAAAACTTCTAAGTTATGCAATAAACAACATATTATTATAAAGCACTATACGAATATGTATCTTTAGAAATCCATTTCATATAATAATAACAACAAATACGTACATATATTTGACAAACCCAAATAAACCTTTGGCCTATACACCTCTCTCATCTAAACCGACCATCTCTCATGTAATAGAAAGAGATGCACCATAGGTGATCTGTTGTACGTACAATCACGACACATGTGACGTCAGAATTCTTTCGACCAATCGTGGAGCGTATACAGTCTATTGCTATTGAATGCTTTTTCAAGAACGTTTAACTAATTCTAAGAATAATAATATAGAAATATATTTATATATTTAGAATCGATATTTTTTGATCTACATGAACATATTTTTTATAAGTCAAAATATTTTTTACTCAACTTCCTTATTATACGAAAATAAAATACTTTGTTTACACCATTTATTATCAATAATTATTTAACACATACACACATGGATCACATCGAATATCATCCTAAGGTGATTCATGACAGAAGCGATGACATTGCCAATCCAAAATCACCACTCTCAGCCAGAGTTGAATTTTTCACCATCTTCTTGAATAGATTCAACGCACCTATAGTTTTTATATTTCCACCGAGCATATTATAAAGCAACGAAGCTTTATAAGAAAAACTCCCCTGTCCAATGGATGTTCTGGTATTCACCGGCTGATACATTAAATCCAGTGTTGCGCACTTGTTGTGATTTTTTGGCAGTATCAATGTTGTTGAAAATATTATGAGTTAATTAATCAGAGAGCCTGTTTTATGTACAACTGCCTTATTGACATTATTTTACTTTGGCAATATTATATTAACTGTGACGAATCCTTTTTTTATGCACTAATTTTTGTGCAACATTTAAAGGATCTAGGGTAGTATTGTGACAAGAACCCCAACATACAATCAACAAAAGCATCGATTGAACAAGCTCATAGTATACAGTTTAATAATAATATCTGGAGTCGGTGAATTATTTTCCCGTTTGATCTCTGGTGAGTTGACGTGTTGTTCTTGTATTGTTTTGTATTTATTTTGCTTATATAATGCACTTGCATAATGTTGATTGAGTAGATGATCATTTGTGGGAAAGTGTGTGGAAGGGTTTAGTTTTTCCTATGGGGAAGTTTAACCCGGACATAAAATCGGAAAAGATAAATTTTTTTCAATTATAGATATTTTTAATTATTTTCCTATATGATATCTGGTGAGTTGACGTGTTGATCTTGTATTTTTTTGTATTTATTATGCTAATATAATGCACTTACGTAGTGAGGATTGACTAGATGATAATTTGTGGAAAAGTGTGTGGAAGGGTTTAGTTTTTTCTGTGGGGAAGATTTGACCAGGACATAAAGTCGGAAAAAATTTAAAAAACTACATGTTTTAAAGCCAATGGCTCTTCGTCTGGATAATGAAATTTAGCTTTTTTGCATGTTTTCGGTGCTATTAAAAATATCTGCTGCTTCTGCATATTGGTTACCTAAGTTGTGTATGCATGTTATAAGGTTAAGGTTAAAGTTTATAAAAGAATTGATAATTGTTGAAAGATATTTTAATTCGCGTGACTATATGAGGAACGCGAAATTAAATCAATTACAATAGTGCAGGGCCGTCAATAGAAAAATTACATCAGATATATACTTATGTCGGACATCCTTATTCATTATACATTAGAAATTATGTTTATTATTTACATATAATTTCAAAAGTGCATAAATTGAAATATTAAAAACTGAAAAAATTGAAATATTGGTTTGTATAGAATAAACATTATTATCATTAAATATTTTCCCGATAAATGAGGGTGGATCAACAAAAGAATGTGGAACATAAGCGAAATGGTTGTTTCAATTTCATAAGATGATTAATAATTGTTACACAAAAGGAAGATACACTTTTGTTACATTGCACTACCTTGTTTAACAAACTCTATCGTCATTTTAAATTCAGGATATGGTTTTAGCGCCATATGGATTGCGAGGATCCTCCCTTCTATTATATTTTTTTTGTGAACTTACCCCTATTCCTTTATTTTATGGTATCCTGGTAGAATTAAAATAACGGCAAAAAATCAACTTTTTTTGCCCTAACAATGTCTCCGATCTGAAAGTGTAAGGTTTCAAATGTATAGTCGACAGAAGCCAGGTAGTGTAATTGAATTTATTTACAGGGTACTACTACATAACAAGTCGATAGTTGTTATTATAATGTTATTGCGTCTTTTATGTCCACGCCCTTGTTCCAGCAGTAATCTACCGCTGTTTACATTACAAAATCATTTTATTTTAGCACTGATTATTTAACTTTTTAAATTTTTATTTTTTATGTTTCGGAATAAGAAAAATAGGGAAAATTTGTGCTCCGTTTTATTTTCATCATACACAGTATTATAATGCAAACAAAAATAGCATTTCCTCTCCATAAAGAGTGGGGAATTCTAGCTTAATTATACAAAATCATATAGTAAGTAATTAATTAAATATTGTAAATAATAACAAAAATATCAGTAAGAAAACGCAAGATTTATCAATAATATATTTTAAATAAATAAAAACATAACAGATATATCGACTGTTATATTTAGTAGTCTAAGATAACTTTTCAACTATAGCTGAATTACATAATATTTTCGATAATTTTTAGATTTAAAGGAAGGTTGTTAAAGTAGCCTAAAAATAAGTATTTTTATTGTGTTTGGTATAAAATTTAGGGATTTAATTATATTCAGAAATTTTTAATTTTAAGTTGTTTAACTGCTTATCCATAAAAAGTTGTTTTGTTGAAACATATTTTATACACTTTGTCTGTTGTAGGTACATTGAATATTGAAGAGAGGATTTCGGTAGAAAATGAAGATTTTTTTTAAAGATTACCTTACCGTCGTACCCTTAGATTAAATATACCATTCCTAAGAGAAAGTCCAGTTATATTCAATTTTTCAATTAAGTCCTAAATCCTGTATCTAAATTTCGCCAATAAACAATTAGATAATGTTAATTAAGTGTTAATCTCAAGTGACCTACCAGGTAAGTATTGTACTGTATATTTTCTCCATAAATAGTTAAGTTATAACATAGATCACTGTAGAAATGTATTATAAGTTTATACAGCGCCCTTGAGGTGATTTTGCACAAAAACGGCGCTATACAAGTCATCCAATTATTATTATTATTATTTATTAATAATACCATATTGTAATATAGATTGAACAATTGCCTCAACCAATGATACCATATTGTAATATATATTGAACAATTGCCTCAACCAATGATACCATATTGTAATATATATTGAACAATTGCCTCAACCAATAATACCATATTTTAATATATATTGAACAATTGCCTCAACCAATAATAGTATAATATATTATAATATAAATTGTAATATAAATTGAACAATTTCCTCAACCAATAATACCATATTGTAATATAAATTGAACATTTTCCCCAGCCAATAATACTATATTGTAATATTGATTGAACAATTGCCCCTGCCAATAATACCATATTGTAACATAGATCTAAGGATTGCATAGTTCACTCTTTTTTAGGTTTTCGATTTGCTACTTTATTATAAGTTGTAATATAATTAATACAGGTTCGCCAAGAGAGAGAGGTCATGTACAACCTAATATTATATTCTTTTCTATTTGACTCATTTTTTCCTTCATTATTCCTTTTTGTTTCCTTCGTATCTATTTATCCATTTTTTTATTTTTTATTATTAATTTCTTAATCTGTTTATCATTTCATTTCAGTAAAGTTATTAAAATTTGATTATATTTCTGCCATCTCAGATCTGAATTAGCCTAGTGAGATGATTTATACAAAAAACGCGTTATTGTGGTTAGTAAATTTTTTTCTTTGTTCTATATTATATGCCCCAATTTATATACATTTTTTTCTATGACTGCTCCTTATATGATAAATAAATGATTCATTTTATAAATTGAAGTACCTATGTTAAATTTGAAATTATGTTTATCCGGTCGAAATTAATTCCCGACTAGATATATTGTCTGTTAAGGAATTAAATATGCGGTGTGTATTAAAATATTTATAAGTGTATTAAATATCTTTTAATTGTTAATTTATTGTTGTAACTATTCACCGGGTTTCGAACATGTATATTATGCGAGTTCATAACAGGAAAAAAAAGAAAATGAAGAAATATGGTTCTCGGACTCTTTTCTTCGTCAATAAGCCACTTGGAATTTTTTTGCCGCAGGATGACAGTTCACATTTTCTTATCTCGGGGGCATTGATGTATTATGTTTAGATGAGACATGAAGTGAAGAAATAGGTTCCGCGTTTTTACCTCCAAATGACCTCCAACTCTCCCAACGCTCTAACTAAAACTACCGAAATAGGTCTACGCGCCCCACTTATCGCGTTCCAATAGCGGAATAGAATGCGATAAGATATAAGTACGCAGTAGCGCCTATAATTGTAGCTCTATGCTAGGGGGAGAGTTTGTTGTATATTTTTAGTCCAAGATAGTAGTGATTGTGTTTTTGGTACATTGTGGTAGCACTCGTTGAGATTGTCAAATCATTTCTACTACAGCACATTTCGTGGTTAATTTTATATTTGTTTATTTTTTTTCATGGTAGAAGTGATAGTTGGTACCTACAAATTTATTTAGAAAAAACACAACAATACGTCATAATTATATGGACGCACTTCAACGACATAAGACTCTAATAACGGAGGTTTTCTCGACTACTTAGTTACGTTAGAGCGTTGGGAACGTTGGAGGCCAAATCGGAAAAATTGGACTAATTAGAAACTAGTTTTCGCTTCAAATCTCATCTAAATATAGTACTTCAATGATGAACGTACAAATAATAATCTTGGTGTCGTCAGCGTAATCACAAGTTTCCAATTAAATATATCACCGTAATCACATCCTATATATCACAGCCTATATACGTATATACCATTTTACACAATGACACTGCAGCAGAATGGATGCACTCGGTTTCAGTACACTGCATGTTGAATGAAGTGCACGGTGCACTGAGCGCGGGACAGGAGACATGTGACGGTATGGGCATGCGCGTGCCGAGACCAACCACTGACTCAAAGCTTCCCGCGTGCCAATGTACCTAACTACCTAAATAGGCAGGGTTGACACAACCTTCTTTAAATATGATAATTTTAAAACAATTTTGTCAAGAGGCTTATTATCTTAAGACGTGCTAAAAAAACTACATACCTACCAATTTACAATAATTTTAACTTTAATTCAAATGGTCTAAACATTCAAACAGAGCCACATGTTTATAGGCCCTAGAGGGAGTGGGTTTAAAACTCGATAAAATTAAATGAATGCATTTTCTTCAATAAGTTCAAAATTACTTAGTGGTAACACTATGTTTTACACATTATTACACTGTCCATCATCGGGACAGATATGTAGACTGTGGTGAATTATGTGTTTATATATATAGAAGTAATACAAAACAACATTTGAAACAACATTTCAAAGAAAAATTAAGGAAACATGAACCAATTGTTATAATTAAACCTAAAAATCATGAACAAAAAAACACAAAAACACAAGAGGACATAAAGAACAACATAGATCCAGTTGATGTGGGCGTGGCCGGAATCAAGAATTTCAAAAAAGGATCAGTTATAGTGGAATTAAAAAACACAGAGGCAACAAAAAAGATCCGAAAAGAAGTTATCACTAAGCTTGGGGATAGGTATGATGTTGATATTCCTAAACCCAAGAATCCAACAGTAAAAGTGATAGGAATGACGGATAAATATACCGCCGAAGAAATAGAAAATAAAATAAGGATGCAAAATGATTATATAGACAAGGAAAACTCAAAAATATCGGTAAAATTTATAAAAGAAAATAAAAAAAGTAGTGAAAACAATAACTTTACTGTATTCATAGAAGTTGATGGAAAAACACACTCAAAAATTTTAGAGGAAGCGAAGATAAATATTGGATGGAATAGATGTGCTGTCTTCGATCATCTCTCAGTTTTGAGATGTTTCAATTGCAACGGATACAGACATAAAGCAGGCGTTTGTAAAAATAAAAAATCATGCGGAAGATGCTCAAATGAACATGATACGTCAGACTGTCAGGAAAATAGTGACAAAATCAAATGTGTAAATTGCAAACTGACAAATGAAAAACTTTCATTAAATTTAAATGATAATCACCATGCATGGAGCAAAGAGTGTCCTATTTACAAAAGAAACATAGAATCGGAGAAGAGAAAAATTGATTTTTTAGGATAAAAAAAAAGACAAACGTATACTATTTAAATATTTCAAGTCTTTTGGCCCACGTAAATGAAATTAAAGTTTTATTACAAGAATTGAAACCAGAAATTTTAATGTTAAGTGAAACATGTATAACCAGTGATATTTACGATTCTGAAGTATCATTTATTGGGTATTCAACTGTAAGATGCAATTCATTTAGTCGGCATACGGGAGGAGTTCTAATGATTATTAAAAATAGTATATCTTTTAAAATAATATCAAATGAAGTGTTTGATGAAAAAAATACATGGATACTGGCAGTACAAATAAGAAAAAACTTTATTAAAGGAACATACGCTGTATTATACCACTCACCAAACCAAAGCCATTCAAAATTCTTAGATTTTTTCGAAAGTTGGTGTAGTAAAAACATGAAAAATCAAGATATGTTTTATGTAACCGGTGACTTTAACATTGACATGAAAGTCAAGAATACCTACAGTAATAGACTTCAGAGTTTAGTGAATAATCTAGGAATGAAACAACTTGTGACCAAACCAACTAGAATCTCAAATACATCAGCAAGCATTATTGATTTAGTCATAACAAATCATTTTTACTTGAATGTTAATGTTATGGATACTCCAAAAATATCTGACCACGAAAATATATTAACAATATTTGAAACGACCACAAGTCCGAAGCCACAGGGAATACGAAATATAACGTATAGAAAAAAAAATAACTATAATAAGGATACATTGTGTACAGCATTACAAAACAAAAAATGGATCTGCGATACCCAAGGAAATTTAGACGGAAAAGCCGATGAACTAGTAGGACATCTGAAAACAGTAGTAAATGAGCTAATGCCTTTAACTAATATTATATTAAAAGATACAAATAAATGGTATACAAAATCCCTACATATTCTACAAAAACAAAGGGATACAGCCTATAAAGCCTGTAAAATACAATTCACTGAAGAAAGGTGGGAAACTTATAAGAAACTTAGAAACATGTACAGTACAGAAATAAAACATACCAAAAATTCGTATATCAGGCAAAAAATAATTACCTCTCAAAGTGACTCAAGAAAAATGTGGACTACACTTAAAGAAATTATAAGCGGCAAACAGAGGGAAAACATTAAGGAAGTTCGGTTTCCAGATGGAGTTGAAGATGATACACTTAAAATAGCCCAAAAATTTAACACAAATTTTGTACTTAGTGTCGAAAACATAAATAAGAGTATTCCATTAGTCGCAGATACCTCTTCTCAATCATCGGAAAAAAGAGAGAATAAAAATATTTTCAGGTTTAATAAAATTGACAATGCGTATTTAATGAAAATCATTAAAACAATGAAACCAAAATCATCGCCGGATGGAATTACTATAAGCATAATCAAAGATGCACTGCCAGCTATAGGAGACAGATTAGTTGCACTAATAAATGAATCTCTGACTAAGGGAATTTTTCCGCAGTCATGGAAAACCTCCATAATAACACCAGTGCCCAAAATAATAAATGCTAAAAATTTCGAAGACTTCAGACCAATAAATGGATTGCCTAAATATGAACAATTACTAGAATGCATTGTGAAAGAACAGATGAGTAAATTTATAGAAAAAAATAACATCCTAGTAAAAGAACAATCTGGGTTTAGAAATAAATATTCCTGTGAAACAGCAATAAATTATGTGATAAATGAATGGAAAACAGCTATGGATCAGAAGAAAATCACAATAGCAGTGTTCTTGGATTTTAGACGTGCTTTTGAAACGATAGACAGAGAAAGACTAATAATGAAATTGAAGGACATAGGAATCCGTGCTAATGAATTGCAGTGGTTTATTGATTACTTAAAAAATAGAAAACAAAAAACCAAAATTGGAGATACTATCTCTGAAGAACAAGAAATCAACATTGGAGTTCCTCAAGGATCTGTTTTGGGACCGCTCCTATTTATTTTATATATGAATGATATAGTGAAGTGCTTAAAGTACTGTTCCATCAAACTTTTTGCAGATGACACACTTTTATATATTATAGCAAATAATATTGAAGATGCGTTGTCAAAAATACAAAATGAACTTAATGAATTATCTAAGTGGTTAAACATAAATAAATTGAAATTAAATGTAACTAAAAGTAAATTTATGGTATTAGGGAAAAAACTAAACGTACATACTGTCCTAAATATAGACAATCAAAATATGGAAGAAGTAAAAGAAATTAAATACCTGGGAATCATAATAGATAACAAGTTAAAATTTAACACTAACTTTGAAATTTTAAATAAAAAAATGGCGAAAAAGGTTAATTTCTTAAGTAGGATAAAAGGAAAATTGGACATTAAAACAAGGATATTGGTCTACAATACCACTGTAGCATCCCATCTAAATTATTGTACAAGTGTAATATTTCTAAGTAACAAAACCCAAATTAAGAGAATGGAAGTAATCCAGAACAGAGGCATGAGGTCAATACTGTGTTGTAGCAGGTACACCAGAATAAAAACCATGCAACGTCAACTCAATATTTTAAGTGTGTGGCAACGATTAGTTTATAATACCTTAGTGTTTATTTATAAGCTAAAAAATAAAATGTTACCTGACTATATGTCAAAGAATGTTAGAATTAATAGTGCAGTTCATTTATATCCTACGAGAAACTGCAACGATTTTAGGCTTCCTAAAACACACTTATCAGAAACACAAAACAATATTTATTATAAAGGTTTTAAAATGTTCAATGAACTCCCGGTAATTGTTAAGGAAGCTAAAAGTCTTGCAGTTTTTCGTGGATTATGTCTCAATGTTGTTAAATCTAAATTTTAGTATGTAAGAAGTAAATAATATTGTAGTAGTCATAGAAAATAATATATTAGGTATAAGATGTAAACTCTTATAACTAAATAAAATATACATTAAAAAAAAAAAAATACCGTGTTGTGTGTATATCGTTAATCCTCTCAGAGCCTGTGTTTTAGTATAGTAATGATTTAATTTACTGTGATTTTCAGCGTTTAGTTTTGGTGTAGCCGTTTAGTACCGGATGCCAAAATCTATTTGGCTTAGACACTATTAATGTTAATGGAGTTTTTTTAGATTTTAATTACCTCGGTAATTAGGCATCTCGATGCGCTTTGGGTCTTCCAAGGACTTCAGGAACAAATTCAAAGTAATGACCAGTTTTTTCCTGATGATGGATACTGTAATGCTGTCCAAAACGATAGCTAGAGAAGGAGGAAGTGAGACACGGCAAAATAACCCAAAAATTACTAACGAAATTATTTTACCTGTTTTTTATTACAGAACGATAGCTACTTTATACTAAGCAACTCTTCCCCATTCCTTTTCCCTTCATTTCCCTTTCCTTCCCCTTCCATCCCCTTACTTCCCCCCTTACCCCCTCTCCCTTCCTGACCCTCTCCATTTCCTTCCCCTTGCTTCAGACTTCCTACCACCTTCCTTCCCCCTTCCTTCCCCTTAATTCCCCCTTCCTTCACCCACGCTTCCCCCTTACTTCCCCGTCCTTCCACCTCTCTTCCCCCTTTCTTCCCGTTCTTCCCTCAGCAAACTCTCCAATTGGATGCCATAGACCAGTGTTCCGCAAACTTTTTATGTTCACGGTACACCTAACTAATCAAGAAATTTTAACGGTACACCAAAGAAAAAAAAACAAGGTAAATTTTGGATAGGATTGACTAGGCTTATTACGAATAACGGCGAACTTTGAGGTTAAACTACAAAAGCTGCATGTCATCGTAATTTAAAAAAACATCCCAGAGAATCCCCAACATCATCAGAGAATGAGGTTTCTTCGATTTAACCAGCATATTAGCGATCACGTAGCTTGCTTTTTGCGCTTTGCTTGATGTATTGAAAGACGAACTCATGAGAGTTACCTGCTTCTTAGACTGGTCTTTCATACGTTGAAGGAAGGCGTTATCTTTGTGAGACACCGATGGGTGTTTAGTTGTTAAATGTCGTGAAAGTTTACTGGGCACCATCGAATTATTAACCAAAGTTTCTCCACAAACAAGACATTTTGGGATTGGGCACGATTCGTCACCGCAATATATAAAGCCATAACGCACATAGCTCTCATCGTATTTCCGATCAAAAAGCTTAGGTTTTTTTCTTTGTTGACTCTGCTTCTTCTTGGGAATCATTAGTTTCACTTGACAAACTTGCGGTACGTTTAACGAATTTATCCATTATATACACGTAATATGGGATATTTTTTTGCAATTAAAAAAGTCAATTAAGTTTGCGACGACACAACCAAACACTAGCATTAACGAATGACTACTAAACAAGCGGGCGCAACGTTGCCGTCGTAATTCGTAATGTTATGTTGTCACGCGCATGCACCCCGATAGCTCGTGTGCAATCACGTGATAATGTAGCAATAGCACCCCACTTATGTAGTGTAGCACACGTGATAATGTAGCGTAGCGGCGTAGCACACGGCCACTTCGCAGCGATCGAGTCCCACCCACGCCACCTCCTGCCGCCGCGCCGCACAGAAAAGTAAAGACCAATTTACAGAGCACTTTGTGAGAAGTGACGCGGGACTCGCGGCACACTTACAAATGGCCACGGCACACCAGTGTGCCGCGGAGCACACTTTGCGGAACACTGCCATAGACAGTGGAAAAACAAAAAAAAGAACACTTCTTCATTTTCTTTAATTTTTAATTATGTCCACCATTTTTTTTGCTTACCATTTTCGTAACAAAGAATAAATACGGCGAACCTTATAACATATTACTCCATTTAGTAAAAACGTGATCTTAAGATCGTATAATCGCTTTTTGCGATTACTGCATACAGTTTGTTGATAGCGGCAGAATACCAAAACCGCGTTAACCTCGATTGCCCTGAAATGGAATCTGACTTTATTAATCAAGCGGATGTTGCCGGTTGCTAGTCGCTAGCACCCCCAAACTGTGTTTTATGTGCCCATATAGATACGGCATATGCTAATATTATAATTGGTTAATTTATTCGAAATATTTATTGATTATTTTATTCCAATAACAGTTTTACACATAAATCTAAAATACCCACCTAAAATTATTGAAAAATTAATACGAATGAAATGAAATGTTTAAAAAAATAAATTTTCAGTATCGCCCTAGTAGTTTGATAACCAGATCTGATTAGCCGGGTACTCCCCCGTCTTCTTCTTCTCTGACTTCTTCTCCTCTCCACTACACCTCCAGCTTCACAACATACCCTGATTGGGGATGTCACTGGCTCCAGGCGCTTGGGAGCAGTCAGACTCTTGTGCTGTATAATAATAATGGCAGATATAAAATAGCAGACTATTTCTAGAACCTTTCCTTACATAAAAAAAATTTATGTACCTTCGTGGATCAAAGGGAAAATTTCGTAGGTAGGTGCCTTTATATATAAATATACCTTTAAATAAACAGATTATTATTGGTATAGCAAAAAACAGTTGTAAGCAGTGGAAACATTTTATGATTTAAATTAGTAAAAAAAAAAAAATTAGCCCAAGAAAATAAAAGTAAAGTAATAACCGTTTTTAAAAAATATTTGAAATGTTTTTTCGGTCCTATTAAAAATATCTGTTACTTATGCATGCAGAATGCAAAAATACAGGGCTGTTAATAAGGTATATTATTATATTATTAGACCGACTAGCAACACAAGACAAAATGTAACATTCTTCTGCAATACGTACACAACTATCAGACACACTTACTAACCACTAGGATGCCTGATTTGGGCAACAAGTTTGGGGGTACTATTGATATATTTATTGACTCCATTTATAGAACACAGCGTAATCTATACCAGCACTTTGTGAATCCTAAAATTTATAGTAGCGTTAGTAATGTAGTTTTAGTGATTTTCTTATTTTCAGTATTTTTCTAGTTTCTACATTATTTTATGTTACTGATACATGTTTTAATGATTGTTTCATATTCAGTTTACCAGTTTACAGTTGTTGGTTAATTTATTGTGTATAATTTTTGATAACTTACTAGCAGAGATGTGCATTATTTCAAATAAATCCATTTCAAATGGAAATGCAAAATGCAAAATGGGTATTTTCCATTTTGCATTTTAAATGCTTTTCTAAAAACCATTTTGCATTTTAAATGCTTTTTCGCAACATTCTTCCTACTATCTCCACTCATCCTTTTTTCATTAGCCCCAAATATCAGTCGGTCCTCAACCTCGCTATGAGAGATAATTTACATTTGTCAAGTTGCTCTCTGGTAGGAGCCCTGGCAATTGAGTGATACCATTACAAAAAATACTGATTCAAATACTGAACATGGGGCCATGACGCTGTAATATTAAATGTTAGATAGCAGTTTCTATGTTTTTACGTTGGCAACATTAGTCCCGCGCAAATTTTTTGTGGTTTTATAATCCGTAGTCGTGATGTTTTTGGATTTATCATCATGTAATATGTTTGTTCTACATTGATGTCCATTATTGAATGACAAAATTGTTTAAAAATTCTATAATTATTTTTATTGTTTGACCTGAGAAACCATTTTGCATTTTCAATGGATTTTGAAAATAGGTATTTTGCATTTTGCATTTGAAATGCTTTTCTAAAAACCATTTTGCATTTTGCATTTTCAAATGGAAAAGTTTTGACCCATTTCCATTTTGCATTTCAAATGGTTTTGGGTACCCATTTTGCACATCTCTGCTTACTAGGTATATTCTCTTCTTAAAATCCATGTAAAAGCCCTGCTGTCCATAAAACCAAATAAAATGAAATAAAAAACAATATTGTTTTTATTATTGAATTCTTAGTAAAGTTTGAGAGACCTCTCTTTATATATATATATATTTATATCATTGGCTTAAGTTGACTGTTTGTCAGCGTTGCAATCTCTCGCAAGGTGCAAGGTGCGAGAGGATTGCGAGGAAGGTGGTGGTAGGTAGGTAGGCCACTGGCCAGCAGCAGCAGCTATAGGCAGGGCTGTCGCGTGCCATCTGGCCCCCGACCTCCGCCTCCCCGCCCCCGCCCCCGCCCTTGTCCGCCCTGACGCTGGCCCAACAAGTCCCGCACGATTTACGAGCATAAACATTTTATAATACCTACTTATTCTTGATCTTGATACGAGCATTCGCCGATTATACTCATTGAAATGTGGCAACATTTAAAAAGCGGGAAACGGTGAATGAGATGTTTTGGAAAGCTCAGCGCTCTTTGTTTTTGCATTAAATAAGTATTTGTAATTATTAAAAAATATTGTATTTAAAATTTTTAACCGCATAACATTCGCTACGTTCAGTCAATTATTTCTCCCTATTTATCCAATCACTGGAGATTGACAAATAAATCTAATTATATTTTTCAGGTGAATAATAATGTATTACAAATTACTATAAGCAATATTGATTAGCTTGAAGCACATACATAAATTGAAAAAGCTAATAAGCAATAATTGTTGCATAAAATACTAGTATTTATTGAATTATTTGGCAGTTTAAAGAAGCCGACGTAGCATAGTGGTTAGTGCACCTCGCTAATCAGAAGGGTGCAGGTTTGATTTACCTGATTGAATGTACCTTTTTAAGCTGTCGTACCCTTAGATTAAATATACCATTTCTAAGAGAAAGTCCAGTTATATTCAATTTTTCAATTAAGTCCTAAATCCTGTATCTAAATTTCACCAATAAACAATTAAATAATGTTAATTAAATTTTAATCTCAAGTGACCTACCAGGTAAGTATTGTACTGTATATTTTCTCCATAAATAGTTAAGTAATAACATAGATCACTGTAGAAATGTACTATAAGTTTGTACAGCGCCCTTGAGGTGATTTTGCACAAAAACGGCGCTATACAAGTCATCCAATTATTATTATTTATTATTATTATTGATTCCCGTCGGCGGCATTTATCTCGGCACTCGGAATTGTTTTTCAATTTATACGGGTGTTTCAAGCTAATAATTATTGATTGTAATAATTTGTTATCCTTTGTGCTTTGTATAAATAACCGTGTCTTATAAACATAAATAGTTTTAAAATAATATTATAATGTCATTGAAATTATTAATAATATTGAAAATATTTCCCAAACGTGACATGTTTGGGAATAATAATAACATGTTTGGGATACTCGTTTTATTTGAGAAAATAATCGTGCAGTATTCCTAGCCCATGTTGAGGCAGTCAATAAAATTTCACACTATTAAACCTAAACAATGTAGTAAGTATACCCATTTTAAAATGAGGATAACAGGACCATGATCCCCATATGGTCAGTACTGGAACCATGTCCACCAGGCTTCCAGCTGATTGACGGGAACATATCGGAAAAGTGATCTTTCGCAAAAAATAATATCGATCTCTCGCCCCGTGCGGAGTAGCCGTTATTTTAATATTGAACACGACAGCAGTTCATTATTATTTGCGAAGGGTGTTATTAAAGGACTTTGTTTGTTTTGTTAATGGAAGGTTTCCTGAACCCTCAACTAATTATGACACTATTTTTAAAATAAAATTTAGCAGACCTTTGTGTTTTGATGTTTCGCATAGAAAAACATGTAACTGCATGGACGGTGTGAAAGTTCATTATATTATATTGTATTTATTTTTATGTGAACACTGCAAGAGTCTCTACTGACTTCATTCGGTGGGACTATTGCTTATCCAATTGGGTTATTTTGTGAAGCTGGAGGGGGTTGGGACGAAAGGAGAAGGTTTAGAAGTATCTGGCTATTAAGATCTAGTTACTGTAATAAAAAAACGAGATTTTAAGCAAACGTTTCGAACCTACGACCTCTAATTAGATTTTAGGAGTGTAGACAAGATTGAAAAAAACTGGCAGAAGTGGATGCATATTCTGTTGAAACCGCTAAAGATTGTATTTCTGATAAGGTGATTATGATGGTTTTTATTTTATGCACATATATAATAAATTCAGTAGAAGCTACCCAGAAACAAACTGAGGAAGAGATGTATAAACAGTACAGAAGTGGACTAGAGCAGGACGCGAAGGACTGAGGACTAAAGGTGAATGTCGAGAGAAAAAAAACTCCATCACACGTCGGCACTGGGTACATCCTAGTGTATCACGTGATATGTACTCTGTCTCGTTCCAGCAGCTCCACACAGGCGAAATAGAGCGCGAATCACGTGATCTGTTGCTACGATGACACGTGACAGAGTGATCAGTGGCGACGTATGGTAGAAATACATTTGTATTTTTTTAATTGAAAAAAAATCATCGGACAGCAAAATATCTACATTTTTCAGTCTATTTAGACGGAAAATTTATCCTCAGAAATTGCTGGTTAAAGTCTTTCTGGTACGTGCTGACACAGCCTGTATAATAATATGTATCCTGGGTGTTTTGTAATATTACTCCCGATGGACTTTACAAAAGTAGTTTTCCGATTGTCAGATAAATAAATAAAACTACCCACCATGACACGAGCCCCATGCATGTACATGTAAATACATGCACATGGGTACACGTGCGCCCTGAACACGAGTGGGTATGCAGTGAAGCGTTCGCGCCATTTCGGCTGACGGTTGGCTCGTGGCGTCACTTTGCCGCTCCACTACCCTCTTAGCACCACTCGCATAAGAGGGGTGAACCACATATTACAGGAACTTGTCTAAGAAATACACGCTAATTTAAGCCTCTAAACAAAAAAGGAATCTCTATTGCCTCAGTACGCACTATCACGTATATTGATGAAATTACCCTTTCCACAAATGCAATTTTTATTTTGTACCAAAACAGGTTTGGAAACGATTTGGAATTATTTACACAAATAAAAATTTGATTGTTGCTTTAATTGCTTAACCCCCAAGCCTCGGAAGGACGTTAATAACCATAAATATCATATTCCACTAGAGGCTCTGAAGGACAGATCTGGCCGGGGCGTTCACACATCATAAAAGTATTTTTATCATTTTTAGGATAGATATGTGATTTGTTCGTCGTTGGAAAGAAAAATAATTATTAATAATAATAATAATAATAATTGGATGACTTATATAGCGCCGTTTTTGTGCAAAATCACCTCAAGGGCGCTGTACAAACTTATAATACATCTCTACAGTGATCTATGTTATTACTTAACTATTTATGGAGATAATATATTATACAGTACAATACTTACCTGGTAGGTCACTTGAGATTAACACTTAATTAACATTAGGTATTTAATTGATTATTAGCGAAATTTAGATACAGGATTTAGGACATAATTTGAAAATTGAATATAACTAGACTTTCTTTTAGGAGTAGTATATTTAATTTAAGGATACGACACCTTAAAAAGGTAAGTTTTTAGTTTAGACCTGAATTCTGTTGGGAGTTTATTCCAAGCCTTCGGCCCAGATACTCCAAAAGCGCGATCACCAAACTTAGTATTTGGCTTGCGCATAGGTTCTATCAGTCTGCCTACAGCTGATGATGTAGCTGATCTAAGAGTTGACTGCCTCAGACCAGTGTTTTCCGGGACGCATAGTTCAGAGATGTAGGGTGGCGCCATTTCATTGATGGATTTAAACACCATCCAGCACAGTTTGTACTGGATTCTTTCAGGGCACTTGAGCCAGTGAAGGTTACGAAGGTGTTCTGAAATGTGCAATGTGAAATGTATTCTTCATAGTTTGTCTCAAATATTTATACACCAATTACAAATTGGCGTGATTTTTTCATTGACAGTTGAAAGATAAGAAATTATTCATATTTTTTATTGTTTAAACAGTATAAAAAGTGAAGTGACAGTTTTCTTACTAATTTCCTATACAAAAGTGTTTTGTGTTTTATAAATATCAAATTATTTCCAAATTTTTTTAATCTGCGAATCAAAATGTCCCGGTAAGTTTTTTAGTTTACATTTTCATGTTTGATATTTAAAATTTATTTTTTAGAAAAATCAACGTTTTTTTCAAATGCAAAAAATTCGACATAATAAATATAAGAAAAATGTAACACATTGTAGATAAAATGCATAAAATTTCACCGTGTTGTTGGGACTTGTAGGTACAAATATTTATGGTTATGATTAATTTTGGTGATTACTGACTGGGTCACTTTGTAATGGATTGGTTCCTATTTTATTTTACTTAGTGTGATACTTCTTGTAGAGATGCAATAGATTATATCACGTATAACAATGGATGACAAGGAATGGTAATAGACATCTATCCCATCCAATATTTACTTTACCTTCTTGTAACATTATATTCTACGTTTATCCGTCATATTCAATTTGAGAAATTTTGTATTTAGACACGGATTAAAGGACATATATCCATAGAAGAGCACAATCATATTTATGACTGAGGGAGAGAGAGAAAAACCCATCCAAAATTTTCGCCGTGTACGAAGTGAACGCTTTTGAAAAGCTCTGAGAAGCTTTAGAATTTTTTACTGCCTGCAGTCGCAATAATCGCCTGATATTTGACGTCACTTTGTAACGGCTTTCACACATTGCCCGCCTGCCACTTTGACGCCACTTCATAAATACTCTATTGTGGGTAAATGCCTGCCTCTAATATGGGTATTGTTGGAGCCCCGGATCAATGGGAATTGGAACTCAATTATGGGGGAATTTAACCCATGCAAAAATATTCATCAGCTTTGAAAAATTATTAATTTGGCCTACTTACTTGTGCATTATTGTACAAGATAGCAAATGTTATTAAACATAATGCACGAATTCCGCAGCTTTCTAGAAATAATCGACTTTGGAATTCGCTTAAAACTGGCAGAGGTGAGTCTGAAAACTCAACCACGGCAGCGCTCAGTCCGAAAGATTTTTCCGACTTTTTCCAAGAAAAAATCGACAATATTCGGGCCACAACAGCATCTGCACCTCCACCTACGTTCACCACCTACAACGGCGAATCCTTTACTAAGTTCACACACACTACATCGGAAGAAGTCACCAAAATTGTGACCAGTTCACTAAACAAACAATGTGTTTTAGACCCAATCCCAACGTGGCTTCTGAAAAAGTGTCTAAAACATATAGTACCATTCCTAGTTTACTTATATAACAAAACTTTTGACTTAGGCGAGGTACCACAACTGCTTAAGAGGGCCCTTGTCTCACCAATTCTAAAGAAACCCCAACTAGATTCTGAGGATTTAAGTAATTATCGTCCTGTGTCAAATCTACCTTTCATCTCAAAAATCCTAGAAAAAATTGTGATCAGGCAGATAACCGCCCATCTGGCGAAAAATGAACTGCTGTCAAAGTACCAATCAGCTTATAGGAGGTAGCATTCTACAGAGACTGGATTACTGCGCGTGTTGTCAGATTTGATGCTTGCAAATGAGTCAGGTAAGCTAGCTTTGCTATCACTATTAGATCTGAGTGCAGCATTTGACACCATCGACCACAATTTCCTGATCGACAGACTGGAAAAAACTTTTGGACTGGGTGGTGAAATTATTAAGTGGATAAAATCATACCTCTGTGGCCGAACCCAATCTGTACAAGCGGGCGTCAAAAACTCTCCCTACGTGACCCTGACTTCTGGAGTCCCCCAGGGTTCAGTCTTGGGGCCCCTACTTTTCATTCTGTTCATCAACGATGTTGCCAAAATTATAGATTCATTCGGACTTCTTTCCCATTGCTATGCTGACGATCAGCAAATCTATTTCTACTGTGCACCGAATGAGAAAGACAAATTAAACAAACTTAGACTAAATCCATCCAAAACAGAATTTCTCTGGACAGCAACAAAAAAGCGCCAGTCAATGTTAGACAAAACTCCTCTCATTACTTCTGGCTGCAACATCATCCCTAAAAATGGCATTAAACTCCTAAGTGTTCATCTAGATGAAGATCTCTCACTCAAATCCCAAATTAACAAAACAGTAAGCGCAGGTTTCTTTCACCTGCGTCAAATCAAATCTATAAAAAGAAATATTCCGGCTAGCGCCACAAAGATGTTAGTAAACTCCTACGTTGTATCACGACTCGACTATTGCAATGGCATATACGCAAGTCTCCCTAAAATATACACTGACAGACTTCAGTCAGTTTTCAATGCTGCAGCAAGGCTGATAACTGGTGTTCCCAAATATTCCCACATCTCACAACATTTTCGGAACCTTCATTGGCTTAAGTGCCCTGAGAGAATCCAATTCAAACTCTGCTGGATGGTTTTTAAAGCCGTACATGATATGGCGCCACCCTACTTGTCGGAACTCTGCATTCGAAACGATGTTAATGTTAGGCAAGCAACGCTTCGATCAGCATCTTCAACAGCCATAGGTAGACTTTCAGTATCTATGCGCAATCACAGTACCAATTTTGGAGACCGAGCTTTTGCAGTAGCAGGCCCAACAGCTTGGAACAAACTCCCTTCATATTTGCGAAAGATCGACAGCTCATCTGAGTTCAGAGCAAAACTAAAGACTCACCTTTTCAACTTGTCGTATCCAGAATGATGACCTTTTTTTATTGTTTTATTCATCAGTAGTATTTCATTGCTCAGTCCAGGGGATTCTCTAACAATCGGTATTTGTAAATATAAATTAAATATGTATGTTAGTCGTAAATCTCTAGTTTAAGTCGTTTTGTAGCGGTATTGTGTAAAAATGCCCACTTGGTCATAAAAATATGTATAGCTTAAGTCATTAGTTAAAAGTTTTAGTTGTAAATCACTCGACATTAGTCTTAGTTATAAGTCTCTCTCTATCTATGAAACTTAGTTATAAACCAAAAGTAATTAAGTCTAAGTGATCAATGCATAAATTAAGTTGTTAAGCGCCCTTGAGGTGATTTTCTCACGAAAACGGCGCTATATAAATAATCCAATCATTATTATTATTATTATAATGTACATGTACACCTATTTATTGATTGAATGCTGCTAGCACTGTTTATTTCAACATGCAACAGATGTGGTGCAGTCTTAAATATAAGTTCCGTTGTACCCGTAACTTCTCGATTAAAAGGTTTAATACATCAGACCACTTTTACCCCTCAAAACCATTTTTTTTACAAATTTTTGTTCATGAAAGATGTTGGTAACTTTGAATAAATTATGACTTCAATGAGTCTAGTCAACATAAGAGTACGTACTTGATACACTAGACAATACAATATACTTTTTCAATGCCACCGTTCACAAACAAATTTTAAAACAAACTCGGCAAATCCTCGTTTACATAATTATAAGCAATAATTAGTCGCCTGAAATATCAACAAAAATTGAAAATATCTCCCGAGTAAAAATAAACGCCGTCAACGGGAATTGAACCCGGTGTCCAGTCAGGTGCTCTGAAACCACTGAGCTATGTCGGCTTATTTCCAACCCGCCAAATGATTCAATATGTACTAGTCCTCAATCAACAATTACTGCTTATGATATTTTTTCCACCTGTAAACAACCAACTTTACTTTTGTAGGAAAGGCTTTGTTAGTGCTAAATTCCTCACTAGATGTCGTCGAAACATATAATATCTTCATTTATTGGTGAAATATTTTTGACTTGTCAAATATTATTATTTTTTAATGATAAACTAATGTTTATAAAACAGATTTATGCATAGCATAAAGAATAACAAATAATTATAAGCAATAATTGAGTCGTGTAATTTCTATACCCGCTATATCAACTTTCATTGATTTGGAGAAAACCGCAAAAAACTGTCACATCTCTAGCGTACATAAGTAAATGCATTACAATTTTTTATATAATGAATTGGAGTAATAAAATTTCGAAAAGCATTTATTTTTCTATATATGTCTAGCAATAATTAAGTAATTTCGATAAATAAAATGGATATAGCGGATTTTGATACTCACTTCGTGATTTTGAAAGTCAACTGAGCCGACATGGCGGGTTTAGAAACTCACGCGTAGATCATTTTGACACACGAGCGTGGCGTCAGAGCGGCGGCCATATTGTATTTTGGTAAAATAACTGCTTGTGATTCGTTGAATCCGATATAGCGGGTTTTGATAGTAACTTTCTGTATGATATAGCGGATTTGGTTTCTCACTCGCAGTTTTAACATGGTTTTTGGTCGCGATAAGGAGGGTTTTGAAACTCAATTTTAGGCTCCTCTTGTTGCTTGCAAAAATGTGAAAAAGATGTCATACTCAGATCATTTTGTCAAAAATCGGATATAGCGGGTATAGAAATTATAGGATTCAATTACTCGCCTGAAATATCAATACAAATTGAAAATATCTCGATAAAAATAAATGCTGCGAACGGGAATTGCACCCGTGCCTTCTCGGCATTTATTTATTCAATTTGTATTGATATTTCAGGTGACTAATTATTGCTTATAATTATTTGTTACCCTTTATGCTATGCATAAAACCTTGTCTTATAAACATTAGTTTATCATTAAAATACAATACATTGTTTACATAGTTTAGCAAACAAATGTACGAATGATGTCGACATTTTTAACATGAAAAATTCGATGTTTAAGTCACACCTAAGCATTTTTTCATATCAGTACACTTCTGAAGATTTCTATAATTTTTTTTAATCCAATTAATCGACATTATCACTCGAGAATGGGTCGCTCCTAAGACTCGTTTTTGAGTTCAACATCTCGGCTGTGGAACGATTTGCCGACCTAAGTGTTATTGTGCATCCCTTCATCTTCTCAAAAGACACTTCACACAGCATCCCCAAATATGATATAGGTCACGAGGTAAATTATTTTCCTTAGGGCCTCCTTTGTGGAGTTAATGTTTAAAAAAAGTAAAACCTTCACACCATATCCCAACAGAGATGCAATAATGGGACTTTTATGCGGCACCTTCATGGTAATTCATTCAAGATCCATAAATAAGGTACAAATAAAATACAAACTTTATCACCCTCTTTATCTTGCCCTCAAACCCAACCAAATCTCCATCAACTTCATTAAACCAAGACAAATTCACATCCTTATTCAGCAGAGCCCACCTTGCCCTTTCTCTTCCCTATAAGAGCAGGGGGTGGCGGCGACATACCCCATCTGCCGTAACGTCCGTGCCAACCAAACTGTGACGCGTGGCGGCCGAAGATTTCTCCCTGATAGCTATCATTAAATGCCTTCTGTTCTTTTTTAAACCTTCAATCGTAAATTCAGCCTAACGGAATTCTTTGTGAGATTGTTGATGTTTAAAAAAAATTCAACACCAATTCGTGACAGTTTTTTTAATAAGTTTGGTATGAAATTTTTAAAACAATTTAAAGTTGTATCCAAATATATTTATTTATTCACGCCTTAAAGGCTTTTACATGCATCCATTATTATAGGTAAGAGGTTTGGAAGTACAATGTGTATAGTGCATAACATAATTAACAATATAAGAGTATAAACGATATAAGCAGGGCCAATAGAAGTTATCATAGTTTTAAAGTTGTACAAATGAGTTAAATGATTGCATATAATAAGAAGATTACAAAATAAGTGCTTAAAGTACTATGAAAGTATTTACAGAGCAATGTATAATAATTTTTATTGATATTTATTAAAATAAACATGAACAGTTTGTTGTAAAGCATGTTGGTATTTAGCAAACATTAATGGTATTTAGCTAAATTAATACAGCGATAAAAGGTGAACATGAAAGATATAAAGATATATAGAAACTCGTACAATGTGGTTAACATAATTATAAAAAATAAACATGAAGAGTTTGTTCTAAAGCACATTCGTAATAATTAACAAACCTACATAAAATGGTTTTATGAGGACTTCTGAGAAAGATTATAAGCGGTCAGGCGTTCAAAATGTGGATGGGTAGTTATTAATATAGACATGAAGTAGCTTAGAAATGATCGCCAACATTCTTTAAATAATAAGATAACTCTAAAATTGTGGTACAGTTATTTGATAATTTGTTCAATTTAAATAGATTCTTCAATTAAACTTATTGGTTGGATACAGTTTGACATTATTTAACACTTACAAATGCCAAAAATATTCTTACAACTGCAAACAAAGTCATTCTCAGTAACTATACGAGATTGATTAATGTATTGGTTTAAGTAACATTACAAAACGAAGGAAAATAAAAATGTTATCTTACTGGGGTAGTCCGTTCTAAGGTCGCATTGTACGTACATGGTGTTGTTAGGATGTAAACATCAATTTAATTAATACATGAAATATTTTAACATATTTTATATTATGTTGTACGTAATAATATCAATTGTGAAATAATAATATATTGAATCATAAAAAATCAACAAGTAAAAAACATTTTTTTCCTATAGTACATATATTTTACTATTATTAATGTTTTCAATTTTTTTTTTTTAAGTTTGACAGAGGATTGAACCTTTCTCCCCGGGGACTGGAGTTAACCGCGCTAATAACTGAGTCAAATCCCGAATAATTAGAACCGACATTTATTTCGTATATCAACTGTCATACAATTTTAGAGAAATGCTAGTACATACCTACAGTGCGTCTACGCGTGATTGCCACCATTGATAGAATGTTCGACAACGAGTCTTTATGCCGAGTTTCAGCTCGATCGGATGTCGGAAATTGGGTTGATCTCATAGACATATGAATATTAGTAGACCTGCCCTAAGCGTATTATCCCCACTCCCCATACCGGTTCCATTGGAGCCGGCTGTGCTCGCGTATGGCCTCAAGTGAAATTTGAAAACGTGACGTCATCATTCTTGTGCAAACTATGGTCGAGGCATCATCGGTTCATTTTACGAAATAACACGGCAAAATGTTGACTTGTGCTATGAAAACTTGTAAAAATAGATATGAAAAAGAGAATAAACCCAATTATCGTATTACATTCTATATATAAGCATTATTTTACTTTATTTTAAGCATATTCACATCGTATAATATGGATCAGTTGGAGAAACATAATATACTATCACATCGAGAAACGTCTGGACGCGAAACACAAAGCTGGTTGGTTGCTGGGAAGTAAATTATGAACATTTATAAAAGTGTCTTAACTAAATACTTAAACGAAATATTCGACTCTGAAAATAGAACCGATTTTTTTTTGCCGAATTTGGACTTCGCAAATTTGTTCATAACGTGGCGAGTAATTTGCGCTCCCATGTAAAAATGTCTATTCATTCAAAAGCAGATTTTACTTTTAAGAAGTAAATGGTGATATTATAATGCGAGATGCCTATTTACTGTCAGATTGATTTATTGGCGAATCACGGTCAGCTTCACCCCCTTCGTTCTTCAACAGTTGATTTTACCCCTCGCCATTATCTTCTCGTCTATTAATTCCTATGTCTGTGGTTGATCTCCACTTTCAAGATTTGTTTTCATTTTCTCACGAAAGCAAAATCGAATTTCAAAAGGAGGATATTTTTAATGACAAACTAATGTTTCAGGATCTTTCAAAAAATTTGAACAATTCATCAAATTTCAAAGAAAATATTAACTTTCTGGGAAAGCCCTATTTGAGTTCTGTTAATATCCAAGTATTGTGAAACAGCCGCCCCGTGATGAAATAATAACAGAACCCGAATAGAACCTTCACAGTACTTGCATTTAACTTTGATGAATTGTTCAAATTCTGTCAAACAACCTAAGATACAAGGTTTTTTATGCGTAGCACAAAGGATAACGTATTATTTTTTGCATTTCTGAGCACAGAGCACCTGGCCGCCAATCAGAAGGCTGCGGGTTCAATTCCCGTCGGCGGCATGTATTTTTTCTCGGAATATTTTTTAAATGTATACAGGTGTTTTAGGTTAATAATTATTGCTTAAAAATAATGCGTTATCAAATATATGCATTTAAAAAGTAAAAAAAATCACAAATATTGATGGGAAACTTAACAGAACTATGCAAATAGTGAAACGCTATTGTGACAAATCACACCAGGATTAGGTACACATATTGAAATGTTGCCGTGGAGATTGTTGAATTGTTGAAGAGTTAATTCAGTGTTACAACATTAGTTTCACAACCAAAATCGTTAGCAAAAAGAATGTGTATTTTACAAAGAAAAAAACAATAATTTTTATATGCCTTAGCACAGCAGAGTTGTAACATCAAAAGTGAATACTATTACCGTATTATTTACCCACAAACTATAGTATTGTTTACCAAAGCTAATCGGGCCGTTATTTATGGCAGTTTTTTGCTAAATGGCGCAGACGGATTATTGTTTATAAAATGGCATCCATCAACCCACAACGCCCTGTCAACAAACACAATTTACTCTGTCATATCACAATCAACAATGGGGAACCCTTGACCGACTGTTTCAATTTGTTGGTAACTAATGAATCGAATAGACCGCCCTCTGCATCCGACCGTTCAACCATATGGCCCAAATAATTGATCCCAGCTTAACATTGTAAGGCACATTCAACATCGTAAGGCACATTCAACGATCGTACAAAACTTCAAATATTAACTTCTTCAATAATTGCAAATTCACTTCATGGCGTTATTTTAATAAAATAAAATAAAAGTGAAGTTGTAAAAAAAAAACAAAAGTTGATTCCATAATCTAATTATAATCTATAAGGAAACAACTATTTGAGTCGGGGATTTAAGTAAATATGCACAACAAAAAAGGTTTTCATGTTGTTAGTTTGGGTTTTTTTAATGATCTTTTACCGTATCCCCGGAATAAATATTTATTTCTTGTTGAATTAAAGTGCTATTATTTTCAATTTGTTATTTTCTAATTTTAAATATATTATTTTTTATTATGTATTTTTAATTGTAAATGTATTATTTTCGGTTTAAATGTATTATGTAGATTATATTTTCATATTATAAAATGAAGGCCTCAGCACGGGCAAGCCACCCAGTGAGGCATACATTACTGAAAAACTCAAAATGTAAAAAATATTGTACCAAATAAAATAAAAATAAATAATTGTATTGAGCGCGAAGCGGAATTCGAAAAGTTTATCAAAATAAAAAAACTTTGTATAGGTACACCACTATTTAATCAAATAGAATCGACATTATTTCAAAACCAATCGTTTCTTCGTCAGGATAAACCATGGATAAACGTATAATAAAAATTTACAATTTTAAGAATAGACAAACGAGTATAGAGAAAAAAAGTACCCATAAACAAAAAAAATAAGCGGTGATTAATTAGTTATTATTATAAGAAAAAAATATCATAAAATATGTAATTATTGAATTTATGTATATAACAAAAATTGATAAGTAACATATAGTGATGTACACATAAAAAAGTTACAAATGAATACAAAAAAAAACAAGGTAGCTGAGATGTCTAAATGTAAATGTAAATTATATGTAGTATCAATATAATTATCAATGTGAAAATAAATTAAAGAGATGGTTATTTAAAAAACAATATTCGTTTATTAATAATATTTAGCTATTATTAAAATTACTGTTTATTATTTTTATTTTTTTTCTGATGTTAATTTTGTTAATTTTCACTAAAAATTTATCCCGATGAAGAAACAATTGGAGTTGAAACACGTGGAACCTTTTTGATTAAATAGTCGTGTATCGAAAGTTATTTATTTAGTTAGTTATTAATTTATTAGGATTATCTCACTGAGGTTTAAATCTCGATGTTATGTTTAATTATTTAAAATAATGTCAAATCTCTCAACGTAAATATGAAAATAGAAAAATATAACGAAAATAAAAACATTAGATTCCTTGTTAATTTCAGTTCTAAGTTGTTAATAGATATTGTTTTCAATGATTAAATATAATTTTACAACACTAGGTAATTCTTTCGGGGAAAATTAATGTGAAAAAATTGAAATATTTGTAAAAAAAACTCAAATCTATATTCGATGAATGATTGTAGGTATGTAAGTACCTACTCTACGCTTTTATCTAGATTAAATTAAGAGGTAGTTACCTACTCATACTAATAGGAAAATATTCCTTGAGTTCTTAAAAGATTTGAATATCGTATTCTTTTGACAACTCTTTTGTTTCTTAAGCCTAATTATATTTTGCGAGGAGATATTTTTATACAATTTTACATTTAAAAATACGCGATCTAAATTTCTCGGCAAGATCTTAAACTGGTTAAAATCAATGACACGTTCAATTCTTCGGCTAAAATTAATACCTGATCCATAAAAAAATCAACGATGGGCTGTTTCTTCGCCAAACCACAGGTAAGCAAAATGCATCATGATTTTCTAATGAGTTGAATATTTTAAGAGATGTCAAATACATATTTTTTGTATTTTATTGAGCTGGTTTCTTGTGCTATGTAACAAATAATACTAAGACCAGTTAACTGCTAGGATTTTAAACATCTGCAGAAGGGGATATAATATTTTTAATAAAATTTTTTACCTCATTGAGTGATTTAGTTTTTAGAAGGGTGTTATATCGTTCTTTTTTGTGACGTAAAGTCACTAAAAAACAAAAGAAAGGAGGGCAAAGAGAATACATTGTGACGCGTAAGTTAATGGTAGAATAAGTCGATTAAGGATGACACGGCTTGACCAGTGCTTCAAATACTTGATTCGGGTCATGTCAAGGCTGAAAGATGGGAAGGCAGAGAGAGATATTGATAGAAGCGTAAATGTAGGTAACTCCATTAATGGATGACTGAACGCAGTTGGCGCTAACAAAAAAAGGCCAAATAAACGAAGTTAGCAGTGGAGTGCTGGTACCAACCCTGATGTATGGAAGTGAGGCATGTAACTGGCAGAGAAAGGATGAAAGTAGATTGAATGCTGTTGAACTGAGATCCCTGTGGCTTCTGTGTTGTAAAACCATGTATGATCGTGTGAGAAATGTGGAGATCCGCAAAGAGTGCAAGGCTCATGTAAGCGTAGTGAGTAAGATTAAGAACGGGACGCTTAGATGGTTTGGGCATGTAGAGCGAATGAGCGAAGAAAGGAGTGTAAGGAGAATATAAGATGCGAATGCGAATGGTAGCAGAATTCGGGGACGACCGAGGAAGACTTGCCACTATCAAGTGAATCAGAAACTCGAGTCGGGTTATATCAAGAGTCAGAATAATAGAAGAGTATTTATGAGACGATGTATGAATGTGAATGATGCAAGAAGTGTTTGGCGGTCCGTCCTCTCTGTCTACCCCTGCGGAGAAACGGCGTGTTGGTTAGTTAGTTAGTTGGGTCGTGGCAAGAGTATTTACACAAATAAAATAAAAATATAAAAAAATTATAAACTAGTTCCTTATATGTATTATGTATTTGAAAAATCATCTAAATGGCGCTGTACAAATATATGTATTGAATAATAAATAATGCGGACTTACGATTAAGATTCATAATAAACAGTGACTTACGAGTACATCTAAGATGAATATCTGGTGACTTACATCTAAGATTTACATCTAGTGACTTACAACTAAGGCTTATAACTACTGATATGTTTATTTTAAGGACTTGTTCTAGTATTGCGAGTATTTTGTGAGGTGTTAAATGTATTTATATGTAGTGTGTATGAAAATTAGTTATTTGTTTGGTAATATACTTGGTATTAATAGGTAAAATGACAGTGTCCTTTGTTGAATTACAGGCGAACAGGTCTGCCTACGACATGAACCCCGTGATGAAGTCACCCGTCATATTCGTGTCCGGGGTGCCCGGTGCGGGCTACAGCACGGCCTCGCAGACCCTGGCAGCGCTCACCGGCTACCACGTCATCCGGCCCGGCGAGCTGGTGCGCAGTCAGGCTGCAGACACCGCCTCGCTGAGGGGCATGCGCCTCGCCAAGATGCTGCAGCAAAATAAGGTGTCAGAGGTAAGTTGCTTACGGTCAGTCACGGAATTGGAAACTAACAACCTTTATCTATGGCCAATGGTCAGTCTCGAACATGTGACTCTTGCAAACAGCTGAGGATTCAAACATATTTTCTAGGATGTTTGTTAATATTCCGTGAATAATAATTTGGCTATAACAGCAGATTTGTTGAATCATTTTTCTTTGTGATAATCAATAATTTCTCTCGGGCCTATGTCATCTTTGTGGATGCTGTTTGAAGGGTCTTTTTTAAGAGAGTAAAGAGTGAACAAGGGTCTTGAAGAGACTTATGTTATAAGAGGGCAGGAAATACAGATGCCGGCAAAACCACACACGGAGAAAAATTACTTTTACAAAAGTATTGTTAATTTATTGAGAATATCATCAAATTATTCGTAATCCGGTTAAAATCGGGTTTGCAGACCCTTAACGAATGAATTTATGTGTTTCCAGATAAACTTTTAGTAAAATACCAATTTATTCTCACGATGGCGATGTCAGAAATGTAAATATTTTCGTATTTCGTCATTTTATATACTATCAAGACAAACGCAGGTGCGTGAACACGTGTACCCATAATATTACGTATTTACTAAAACTTTTGTCAGAAAACGGTCTGCTTTCCCATTTTTAGCCGGATATCCAATAATATGATGAGTTTCTTATTAAATTATCAATACTCATTTGTCTCCGTGCAGCCGAGCTGTCGAACGAACAAAGACGTTCACAATTTACAAATGTTACCGGTGTAAAATTTTTGGATGTGCGTTTGGCGTGTACCGACTATGCAACGGTGCCGAAAGGATCAATGACGATAGTTCATCGAAGCATTTTCGATTGAAATGTTGGCAGAACAAGAACACAATTTTCACCTTGACGCCTATGCTTTGAAGATTGCAATTCGTTTGTTATGATAAGGGAATCTATCACACGGACCGTTCGTTTCTACACAGAAGCCCTGAGTCGAGGGTTTTTTTCTCAATTATTAAAAATTATTTATTGAATAAATAATCTTTCTGAAAAAAGAGAAGATTAAAAAGAAGAGAGAATGAAATTGACAACGAATAATAATCAACATTATTTTCACCATTACTATCAAAATAACACAATATCTGAATTTTGCAATCTTTGATTTTCAGGAAATTATCGTCGATTTGGTGAAAGAAAACATGCTGGAAAATGCTGACGCAAAAGGGTTTATCTTGTGTGGTTTCCCTAAAAACAAAAAAATGGCAAACATTTATAAGAGAGAAGTGAAGACACCAGAAAAGGTCATTTCCCTCCAGGTGGCCGATGACGTGGCCACCGCGCGCCTGCAGCAGAAACTCACGGAGTTAGGGAGGCCCGAAACGGAGGTGCTAGAGGCCAAGGACGTTGTCAGGAGTGCAGCTCCCAAGATCAGAAAGGTGACCGACAGATTCAAGAAAGAATCGGTCATAACGGTAAGCACCTCCAATCATTCAATATATGTACTTTGTATGTAATCCGTGACGATACTTTTTACGAATTTTGATAATGCTGGTATTTTTTTAACAGGTTAACAGCTCACAAGGAAACATTGAAACGTTAAATGAAACTCTTCAATCCGCCACCGAATCTTTCAAGGAATTTATGGAAACAGTTAAAAACGAAACCAGCGACGCGCCCAAAAAGGACGTGGAAGATTTTGATCTTATCAATTTATCCTCAAGTGTTGAGTCATGCGCTCTGGTTAGTTCAATAGAAACTGCTTCCGTGCTAGAGCCTCGTGAGTTGAACAGACCCTTAGAGGCGGTAGAACCTATGGAGCTGGGAGAGTCCGCCTCTGAACTACTGGAGCCCGTGATACAAAACGATCTTGAGAGTTCTTCACCAGTGTACATTATAAATGATGACGATAATATTTCACTTGCCTCGGTGGAAGTGCACAGAGCTCCATTCGACGCCTTTAAAGCGACTATTAAGGCTGAGCTGGACAATGCTGCCGAGACTGCGCAGAGCAGTCACGGGGTGAACGTTTCTCAATCCTTTAATCGATTAGGCAAAACTTCAGAATCTACCGATCTTCTCAACGTTTCTGATGACGGAGAAATCAGCTCTTTAGCAGATGGTACTGACGCCGATAGATACAATCATTTGGAGGACCCAGAGGACCGTCACCAGACATCTCATAATTGTTTTTTTTTAGATTCCACGAAATACCAAATCCTGAAGGATTCTGTCCCAAGTCTGGATGATTATAATACATTCATTACCGGGCAGACAGGTCAGACAGATCAGATACGTCAGCGGGACACCGAGACAGAGCCGGTCGAGGGCTTGATGAACAAACCAGATGAGAAGCGGATATTTGGTGCGCCTGCTGAAACCGCTTGTATGAGGGATCACATCAAACTGCTAGATCCGTCAGAGACTACTGAAACTGAATGTCATCGAAATATTCACGACTAATTATTTTGCATTATTTTAATGTTTCTCTATTACCTGTTCATGTCCATTTCAACTTTTCACGTTGTATTTGTACGAGTATTTGTGCACTTTGTAGAATATTATTATTGTTTTCGGTGTTATCACGAGTCGTTACAATAACTTCCAAGAAAGGTGTAATTTTTTAATTGTTTTCTTAAAAACCCTGGTCTCAATAAAGGTAAATATTGAAACATTATTCCCAGTTTTGTCTGTGTAGATATATATATTTTTACCTGATGTAAATTAGAGACGTGGAATGGAGTGCAGGGTTGTTTTAAAATTATTGGGAATCTCTTTGTGGATTTTTGGGAAGTGAAAATATTTTTGCTTGGCTGTGGGAGATTAGAGAGATTTTTTTTTTGACAAATTTACCTGGAGTAAGAGAGCCAGCAAATTTGAGGAGGTTAAAAGGAAGAACATCAGCTAACACAATGGTCCCAAAACTAATACATATTTGGCTTACTACTCTAACTAACTATGTATATAAATTAAAGCTAGATATATAAGGATTGGTTACAAAGCTATCTAATTCAAAGAGGTCAAAAAGTAAAATTAAATATAGGACCAAGTGAAAATGAAATATTGGAATTTGGAATTCCGCAAAGGACTGTTATAGGACCAATTTTATTTATAATTTACATTAATCAAATTTTTAAACTACCACTTCATCGTAAACTCATTTATTTTGCTGACCACACTGCAAGAACTGTCGAAAAATTACCTGGAAAGAGATTACCTGCAGCCACCGCAAGACATGTTATCAAAAAATGGTCCCAAACAATCTATTATCACTCAACACAGAAAAAAATAATGATATTCCCATCTATCTACAAGAAGATGTTTCAAAAAATTAATTGACATAACCATTCATTCAAAAAATTGTATAAATGACATTATATGTAATACGGTATGGGTACGGTCTGCGCTAAACTAAACCATATATCCAATGTTAATTATTTCTAAATCTTAATGGATACAATTTCAAATGGAAAAATCATATCAATCTCACAGTGGATAGAATAAGAAAACTTACATATGTCTTCCATAACGTACGTAACATATTAAACAAGAAAATTATTAAGATTGTCTATTATGCTTTAATACAGTACCTATTGAAGTATGGCATTATTGGGTGGGGAGCGGTCTTTAAAGTTACCTTACAGCCCATAATAACAATTCAAATAATAATTATTAAGATTATCTTTAGGAAACCATATGACTTCCCAACTTAAGAAATTTTGGGGAAGTTAATGTACGAACTATCACAGAATTGTATAAAAGGAACGCCTTATATCAAATTTATAAATAATATTTCATCAATAAAATTCACCCTTTAGATAGCATAAGCAATAGATTATAAAAAAGGCCCAGTAGCCATCCCAATGCTAAAAACAACCAAGGCTCAGCATCACTACTTGTATTTAGGTGTGAGATGGAACAATATACTATTGCCGAAAAACAAAATTAAGGTAAGCGAAACTTAGAAAAATGAAAAATTCAAAAATCAAATTAACTCCCCGAAATTGGAAAGTGATATATTGTACCCTTAATATACGTTTAATTTCAGTTTAACATTAAATTTGTAACAACTAATAACAGTTTAAATTAGTAATAACTGCCCAATAATGATAAAATAACAACTTTAATAGTAATTCACAGATCTTGAAAATCAACGTTGAAATTTCATGTATTGTTCAAATTCTGTAAAATGGGTTGATTCATATAATTTGAACAGTTCATCATATTTCGACGTTCATTTGAGTTCTGTGAATGTCCTATTCAAGTTAATTATAGGCCAGTTACTTGACAGAACTGAAATAATAACAGAACTTGAAAAGAACATTCACAGAACTTAAAAATTAACCTTGCAATTTTAAGAATTATTCAAAATCTCTGAAACGACCCGTCTTTAATCTACACTATCTGGCATTAAAGAAAATGAACAACTTTGGCTAAAGTTATAGTACTAATTCTCTAAAATTATGGATATTGAATTATGTTTGTAGATATGAATATTGAATTATGTCAATTCGTATGTTGAATTACGTTTGTGGTTATTTAATAGTCTTTTAATATGCTTAACACATCACCTTTTAAGCATTATTATCTTTTTGTATATACTTACTTCTCCAATAAACCCTAGTTCCTGGAACTCTCATTATGGAGTAGTAGAATAATTAGGAAAAAATAAATTCATTTTGTATTCTGTTATATTTAAAAATTTCTTTTTATTTTGTAATAAATAAATAAAATAATAATTTAATGACTACGTAAATATGGTAACCGGAAAAACCATCACAATGATAATTCATCACATCTTTAAAAAGTTAAATAAAGTCATGGAAAGTGATGAAACAAAAACTTTATTAATTGGGTTAAGTAGGTTAGGTTAGGTTAGGTTAGGTGAGGTTTAAAAAAAATCATCGTTTCTAATGACTTTATATCACTTTTTAAAAGTGTGTTGAATTGTCAATGTTGAGTTATCATGGAACCGTTTTCTTGTATTGTATTAATGTACTTGTGACGTTTTTATAAATGTTGTATAACGTTTTTACAAGTCCATTTTGTAGATTAAAAGGCATTTGTTATATTTGTACAATTTTCAAGTTCACTTTTGGTACATTTTTTTCGCGGGGGAATCTGGATTATAATTGAAGAGTTTTTTTATAACTTTATTCTGTATTATCAAACTGTATTTGTAAATCGTTTAAGTATATAATATTTGTTTATCTCCCATAATTCTTCTATTCTATAATTTATGTGTGACTTAATTGAGCTACAGTACAAGCCTCTTATTGTTTTTGAAGTGAAACTTCTTTACGCGCGTCATGCAATTTCGAGGACCGGAGTAAAACCGACTCATGACCGAAACGAAAATGCGGGTACCCCCACCACCGATTAAAGTTCATTTGATCTAGTCAAAGTTTTGAAGTAACATATAAATGCTTCTTAGCTCATCCCGACAACTGGCGTTGGTGGTGTAATGGTCAGCATAGTTGCCTTCCAAGCAGTTGATCCGAGTTCGATTCTCGGCCATCGCACATTATTTTTTTGTTTTTAACGCCTTTTTCATTCAATATCTTATTTTTTAGTAGGTCAGAACATTTTTTAAAAGAAAATAATATTGCAAAATAATAAAAACACTTATCTCACTGTGATAAAACATTACTCCGCTAGAGCGCGCTTTGCGTTATTGTGTTGGATTAAAATTATTATCTAATCCGTATATTATGATAATTGTATTACATTTATTTAATTAATTTATTTATTTTGATAATATGTAATAATTTACAGAAAAAAAAATTAAAACTATCCCCCTCTGATAAAATATCCGTTCGCTAGAGCGCACTACGCGATCTTGTGTGGGATTCTATTTCTGTACATTGTACATTATTTTTAAAAATATATTATATTTTGGGTGTGATGTAGGTAACATTATAAAACATAACAAGCTCTCATATTTTCAGAACCTACATAATATAATCAATTTATGCGGCTTTGCTTACAGTTGGTGCTCAGCGTGGTTGGCTTTCAATCAGTTAAGCGAGGTTCGATTCTCGGCTGTGGCATTTTTGAAGTGAAACCTTGTTGAGGTGGGGGAGCCGCTCACAAACGTTCTCTCTCTTCTCTTCTTTCCTCTCTCTCAGACACCAGCGAACTGCGCCACGCCAAGCATCAGCTGAAACTAGAAGTTTCACTTCTGTCTTGCGTAGGCTTGACACACCCACTTTTTTTTTTGTTTGATTATTGTTTCTTTACATTAGCATTTTTTTCGTTAAAATTTTTAACCTTACTAGGACAAACCTGTGTTGAGGTAGATCTAGTAGTACCTACCTTCCGATATCCGATAATATATTGTATAACATTGTTTAAAACCACTCAACCAGTAGTTTACACTTTTCACTGTAAAATAGCGCCCAGAGAACAATAGAGGCAATACTTACTACGAGTCTGTTAGTATTAACGATTTAGTAGTAAATCGTTAGTGGTAGTGTTATGTGTTGTTAGTTGTTATGGGGGCCTCAGGGTCAAGGGCAGGCCACGGCAGGGTCACTGCCACCAGCCACCAGCCACCAGCCACTGCAGTACAACCACCAGTAAACCACTGGCAGCAATGAACCCATGTTGATAAGACTATATGTAGATAGGTATACATTAATAACAGACATACGATAAAGAAGAGCGAACCTTTCAACCAAGCTCAGGCAATTGGGGTTTCCCAGTCGTAAAACTTTTTAAAAAGCCAAGCGAAGTCCTGTTTTACTCCGACCATTTGGCATTTCATCGGTCAGTAATTTTTTATTTGTTTATTCAGGAAACATACAGTTGTACATGTGAATTAATTTTAATTTTTCAAAAGAAGCAAACACATTGTGACTTGAAATTTTAAATAAATGAAATGAAAATACTTGGTTTTAGGTAATGTTATTGATAATTTTTATTGTCTACCGGTTCCAGTACCTCCATCAGGACAGTTATAAAAATATGCTATTAAATACAGAAGTACACATAAATTATTAAAATATATACATAAATTATTAAAACAGAAAGAGACAGTATACTAGAGTAGGAAAGTGCGTCAGTTGTGGGAAAGAGGTGTGGGAGGGAAACTTGGGATAAGTGAAGTACTGGGGAACATACTATGAATTGGGCTGACAGCTAAATTTAATTGGTAATTAATAATTAAAAAATTTTAATTTACTGATTTTTTTATTTCCAAAGCTTCTAAATTGTTAAGTCTTAAACCTATTTCATTTTTATGTAGGACTTTGATACCTGTATCACGGTCAAAAGTGTGATCTTCATTAATTAAATGTTCCGCGAATTCTAAAAACCTGAAGTAGTTAAGATGGTACGGAGGTACTGAAACCGGTACACAATAAAATTTATCAATAAAGTGACCTAAAACCAAGAATTTTAATTTTATTTATTAATAAATTCATTTTACATTTAAGTTGAATATAAAAAAAGGTAAGTTCCATTTACAATATTTTTATATAAAGGTAAGTTACAGGTAAGGAAGAAAGTAGATATGTAAATTGAAAGTAGATAGGAAAAATGAATTTAAAGAATAGACGAACAATAAGAAAAATCATTAAAATTAAGGTACATTGTAAGGTATTTTGTTATTAAAAGTTTTAAGGGTATTATTCTCATCAGGATTCCAAAATATCAGCCCGTTATAGAGTCCGAAACAATGCCTTTAAAAATCCGAACCCAAGTCTTGCAATACTGCCCGTAAAATTGATGATTTTTCCACAATTGGAACTTAATGCAGATTTAATTACTGATTTTGCTTGTGACGGTTATTCTTATCATGATTCCATAATATTTTCCCATTTGGCGCCATAAAGCCCGAAAAAATGCTTTTTAAAGTTCGAACAGTCTTGCAATTCTGCCCGTAAAATTGATGATTTTTCCATAATTGCAACTTTATACAGATTTTATTACTGATTTCGGTTGAGACGATTATTCTTATAACCATTCCAAAATTTCAGCACGTTTAGTGACATAGAGTCCGAAATAATGCTTTTTAAAATTCGAACCCAAGTCAACCACCAGTGCCCGTAAAATTAATGATTTTTCCATAATTACAACTTTATGCAGATTTTATTACTGATTTCGCTTGAGACGATTATTCTTATCGCGATTCTATATTTTTTTAACCATTTGGCACCATAGAAGCCGAAAAAATGCTTTTTAAAGTTCGAATCCAAGTTATCCATTAGTGCCCGTAAAATTGATGATTTTTCCACAATTGAAAATTAATGCAGATTGTCTTACTGATTTCGCTTGAGACGGTTATTCTTATCGTGATTCCATAATTTTTTCCCATTTGGCGACACAGAGCCCTAAAAAATGCTTTTTAAAGTTCGAACCCAAGTCTCTCAATACTGCCCATAAAAATGATGATTTTTCCACAAATGCAGGTTTTTGCAGATTTTTCTAATGATTTCGAATGAGACAAATATTCTCATCACGATTCCAAAATTTCAGCCCGATTGGTGCCATAGAGCCGAAACAACGCCTTTGAAAATCCGAACCCAAGTCGTGCAATACTGCCCATAAAAATGATGATTTTTCTACAATTGCAACTTTATGCAGATTTTATTTCTGATTTCGGTTGAGACTATTATTCTTATCACGATTCCAAAATTTCAGCCCGATTGGTTCCATAGAGCCCGAAATAATGCCTTTAAAAATCCGAACCCAAGTCTTGCAATACTGCACGTAAGATTTATGATTTTTCCACAATTGCAACTTTATGCAGCTTTTGTGAATGATTTTGCTTAAGACGATTATTCCTATCACGATACCGAAATTTCATCCCGTTTGGTGCTATAGAGTCCGAAACAATGCCTTTGAAAATCCGAACCCAAGTCTTGCAATACTGCCCATAAAAATGATGATTTTTCCACAAATGCAGGTTTTTGCAGATTTTGTCACTGATTTCGCTTGAGACGATTATTCTCATCACGATTCCGAAATTTCAGCCCGATTGGTGCCATAGAGCCTGAAACAACGCATTTGAAATCCGAACCCAAGTCTCTCAAAACTGCCCATAAAAATGATTATTTTTCCACAAATGCAGGTTTTTGCAGATTTTCTTACTGATTTTGCATAAGACGATAATTCTTATCTCGATTCCAAAATTTCAACTCGTTTAGTGCCATAGATCCCGAAATAATGCCTTAAAAAATGCGAACCCAAGTGTTGCAATACTACCCGTAAAATAGATTTTTGATTTTTAAATTTCGAACCCAAGTCTCTCATTACTGCCATAAAAATGATTATTTTTCCACAATTGAAACTACATTCAGAATTTGTGAATGATTTCGCTTGCGACGATTATTCTCATCACAATTCTGAAATTTCAGCCCGTTAGGTGCCATAGATTCCTTAAAAATGCTTTTTAAAAATCGAACCCATGTCTCTCAATACTGCCCATTAAAATGATGATCTTTCCACAAATGAGGGTTTTTGCAGATTAAGTCACTGATTTCGCTTAAGACGATTATTCTCATCTCGATTCCAACATTTTAGCGTGTTTGGTACCATATAGCCCGAAACAATGCCTTTAAAAATCCGAACCCAAGTCTTGGTGATGATTTTTCCACAAATGCAGGTTGTTGGAGAATTTTTTACTGATTTCGCATGGGACGATTATTCTTATCACGATTCCAAAATTTAAGCTCGTTTGGTGCAATAGATCCCGACATAATGCCTTAAAAAATGCGAACCCAAGTCTTGCAATACTGCCCGTAAAATTGATTTTTTTTCAACAAACGCAGGTTTTTGCAGATTTTGTCACTGATTTCGCTTGAGACGATTATTCTCATCACGATTGGTGCCCTAGAGCCTGAAACAACGCCTTTGAAATCCGAACCCAAGTCTCTCAAAACTGCCCATAAAAATGATGATTTTTCCAAAAATGCAGGTTTTTGCAGATTTTCTGAATGATTTCGTTTGAGACGATTATTTTCATAACGATTCTGAAATTTCAGCCCGTTTGGTGCCATAGAGTCCTTAAAAGATGCTTATCAGATTTCGAACCCAAGTCTCTCATTACTGCCCATAAAAATGATTATTTTTCCACAATTGAAACTAAATGCAGATTTTGTGAATGATTTCGCTTGAGACGATTATTCTTATAACGATTCCTTAATTTCTGCCCGATTGGTGCCATAGAGCCTGAAATAACGCCTTTGTAATCCGAACCCAAGTCTCTCAATACTGCACACATAAATGATGATTTTTCCAAAAATGCAGGTTTTTGCAGATTTTCTAACTGATTTCGCTTAAGACGAATATTTTCATCACGATTCTGAAATTTCAGCCCGTTTGGTGCCATAGAGTCCTAAAAAATATTTTTAAAATTTCGAACCCAAGTCTCTCATTACTGCCCATAAAAATGATTATTTTTCCACAATTGAAACTAAATGCAGTTTTTGTGAATGATTTCGCTTGCGACAATAATTCTCATCACGATTCCTTAATTTCAGCCCGATTGGTGCCATAGAGCCTGAAATAACGCCTTTGTAATCCGAACCCAAGTCTCTCAATACTGCACATAAAAATGATGATTTTTCCAAAAATGCAGGTTTCTGCAGATTTTTTTTTCTGATTTCGCTTGAGACGATTATTTTCATCACGATTCTGAAATTTCAGCCCGTTTGGTACCATAGAGTCCAAAAATATGGTTATTAAATTTCGAACCCAAGTCTCTCAATACTGCCCATAAAAATGATTATTTTTCCACAAATGCAGGTTTTTGCAGATTTCGCATAAGATATTATTATTTTGATCACGAATCCAAAATTTCAGGTCATTTGGTGCCATAGGTCCCTTGAAAAATCCGAACCCAATTCTTGCAATACTGCCCGTCAAATTGATTTTTTTTTCACAATTGCAACTTTATGCAGATTTTGTGAATGATTTCGCTTGAGACGATTATACTTACCACGATTCCTTAATTTCAGCCCGATTAGTGCCATAGAGCCTGAAACAACGCCTTTGAAATCCGAACCCAAATCTCTCAATACTGCCCATAAAATGATGATTTTTCCAAAAATGCAGGTTTTTGCAGATTTTCTTACTGATTTCGCATTAGACGATTATTCTTATCCCGATTCCAAAATTTCAGCTCATTTGGTGCCATAGATCTCGACATAATGCCTTTAAAAATCCGCACCCAAGTCTTGCAATACTGCCGTCAAATTGAATATTTTTCCACAATTGAAACTTCATGCAGATTTTAAGAATAATTTCGATTGAGACGATTATCCTCATCACGATTCCTTAATTTCAGCCCGATTGGTGCCATAGAGCCTGAAATAACGTCTTTGAAATCCGAACCCAAGTCTCTCAATACTGCACATAAAAATGATGATTTTTCCAAAAATGCAGGTTTCTGCAGATTTTTTTTTCTGATTTCGCTTGAGACGATTATTTTCATCACGATTCTGAAATTTCAGCCCGTTTGGTACCATAGAGTCCAAAAATATGGTTATTAAATTTCGAACCCAAGTCTCTCAATACTGCCCATAAAAATGATTATTTTTCCACAAATGCAGGTTTTTGCAGATTTCGCAAAAGATATTATTATTTTGATCATGAATCCAAAATTTCAGGTCATTTGGTGCCATAGGTCCCTTGAAAAATCCGAACCCAATTCTTGCAATACTGCCCGTCAAATTGATTTTTTTTTCACAATTGCAACTTTATGCAGATTTTGTGAATGATTTCGCTTGAGACGATTATACTTACCACGATTCCTTAATTTCAGCCCGATTAGTGCCATAGAGCCTGAAACAACGCCTTTGAAATCCAAACCCAAGTCTCTCAATACAACCCATAAAATGATGATTTTTCCAAAAATGCAGGTTTTTGCAGATTTTCTTACTGATTTCGCTTAAGACGAATATTTTCATCACGATTCTGTAAATTTCAGCCCGATTGGTGCCATAGAGCCTGAAATAACGCCTTTGAAATCCGAACCCAAGTCTCTCAATACTGCACATAAAAATGTTGATTTTTCCAAAAATGCAGGTTTCTGCAGATTTTTTTTCCGATTTCGCTTGAGACGATTATTTTCATCACGATTCTGAAATTTCAGCCCGTTTGGTACCATAGAGTCCAAAAATATGGTTATTAAATTTCGAACCCAAGTCTCTCAATACTACCCATAAAAATGATTATTTTTCCACAAATGCAGGTTTTTGCAGATTTTCTTACTGATTTCGCTTGAGACGATTATTCTTATCACGATTCCCTTATTTCAGCCCGATTGGTGCCATAGAGCCCGAAACAACGCCTTTGAAATCCGAACCCAAATCTCTCAATACTGCCCATAAAATGATGATTTTTCCAAAAATGCAGGTTTTTGCAGATTTTCTTACTGATTTCGCATTAGACGATTATTCTTATCACGATTCCAAAATTTCAGCTCGTTTGGTGCCATAGATCCCGACATAATGCCTTTAAAAATCCGAACCCAAGTCTTGCAATACTGCCGTCAAATTGAATATTTTTCCACAATTGAAATTTCTTGCAGATTTTGTGAATAATTTCGATTGAGACGATTATTCTTATCACGATTCTTTCATTTCAGCCCGATTGGTGCCATAGAGCCTGAAATAACGTCTTTGAAATCCGAACCCAAGTCTCTCAATACTGCCCATAAAAATGATGATTTTTCCAAAAATGAAGGTTTCTGCAATTTTTGAAGTGAAACTTCTTTAGGCGCGTAATGGATTTTCGGGGACGGAGTAAAACCGAGTCAGGATCGACACGAAAATGCGGGTACCCCCACCACCGCTCACCGTTCACTGTCCCTCTCTCACCATATGCGCTTGTTGAGGTGGGGGAGCCGCTCACGAACGTTTTGCTTTGAGTTACGAGCGAGATACGAGTTCGGTTTAGCAGGTCGGCCGGTAGCGCACTTGCGCGGCCACGCCCACCACGGCCAGTGAATCAGTTAGCAGCGTGCTCCCGCTGTGATAAGTTGTGTTCGCGTTTTGTGTTGCGTTTACATTTACATTTATAGTTGTAGTTCATTTAATTAATTCATTTAATTTTTGATGAAATGAAAATAGAGAGAGAGGAATACTAGAAGTTTCACTTCTGTCTTGCGTAGGCTTGACACACCCACTTTTTTTTTTCTGATTTCGCTTGAGACGATTATTTTCATCACGATTCTGAAATTTCAGCCCGTTTGGTACTCTATGGAGAGTCCAAAAATATGGTTATTAAATTTCGAACCCAAGTCTCTCAATACTGCCCATAAAAATGATTATTTTTCCACAAATGCAGGTTTTTGCAGATTTTCTTACTGATTTCGCATAAGATATTATTATTTTGATCACGAATCCAAAATTTCAGCTCATTTGGTGCCATAGATCCCGAAATAATGCCTTTAATAATCCGAACCCAATTCTCGCAATACTGCCCGTCAAATTGATTTTTTTTTCACAATTGCAACTTTATGCAGATTTTGTGAATGATTTCGCTTGAGACGATTATACTTATCACGATTCCTTAATTTCAGCCCGATTGGTGCCATAGAGCCTGAAACAACGCCTTTGAAATCCAAACCCAAGTCTCTCAATACAACCCATAAAATGATGATTTTTCCAAAAATGCAGGTTTTTGCAGATTTTCTTACTGATTTCGCTTAAGACGAATATTTTCATCACGATTCTGTAAATTTCAGCCCGTTTGGTGCCAGAGTCCTAAAAAATGCTTTTAAGATTTCGAACCCAAGTCTCTCATTACTGCCCATAAAAATGATTATTTTTCCACAAATGCAGGTTTTTGCAGATTTTCTTACTGATTTCGCATAAGACTATTATTTTGATCACGATTCCAAAATTATATTTCATTTGGTTCCATAGATCTCGAAATAATGCCTTTAAAAATCCGAACCCAATTCTTGCAATACTGCCCGTCAAATTGATTTTTTTTTTCACAATTGCAACTTTATGCAGATTTTGTGAATGATTTCGCTTGAGACAATTATACTTATCACGATTCCTTAATTTCAGCCCGATTGGTGCCATAGAGCCTGAAACAACGCCTTTGAAATCCAAACCCAAGTCTCTCAATACAACCCATAAAATGATGATTTTTCCAAAAATGCAGGTTTTTGCAGATTTTCTTACTGATTTCGCTTAAGACGAATATTTTCCTCACGATTCTGTAAATTTCAGCCCGTTTGGTGCCATAGACTCCTAAAAAATGCTTTTTAAATTTCGAACCCAAGTCTCTCATTACTGCCCATAAAAATGATTATTTTTCCTTAATTGAAACTTAATGCAGATTTAATGATGATTTCGCTTGCGACGATAATTCTCATCACGATTCCTTAATTTCAGCCCGATTGGTGCCATAGAGCCTGAAATAACGCTCTTGAAATCCGAACCCAAGTCTCTCAAAAGTGCCCATAAAAATGATGATTCTATGGTGCCATAGAGTCCGAAACAATGCTTTTAAAAATCCGAACCCAAGTCTTGCAATACTGCCCATAAAAATGATGATTTTTCAACAAATGCAGGTTTTTACAGATTTTCCTACTGATTTCGCACTTAACGATTATTCTTATCACGATTCCAAAATTTCAGCTCGTTTGGTGCCATAGAAACCCGAAATATTGCCTTTAAAAATTCGAAGCCAAGTCTTGCAATACTGCCCATAAAAATAATTATTTTTCCTCCAATACAGGTTTTTGCAGATTTTCTTACTGATATCGCTTGAGACGATTATTCTCATCACGATTTTGAAATTTCAACCCGTTTGGTGTCATAGACTCCTTAAAAATGCTTTTTAAAGTTCGAACCCAAGTCTCTCAATTCTGCCCATTAAAATGATGATCTTTCCACAAATGAGGATTTTTGCAGATTTTGTCACTGATTTCGCTTAAGACGATTATTCTCATCACGATTCCAAAATTTTAGCTTGTTTGGTGCCATATAGCAGAACAATGGCTTTAAAAATACGAACCCAAGTCTTGCAATACTGCCCGCGAAATTGATGAATTTTCCACAATTGCAACATTATGCAGATTTTGTGAATGAATTCGCTTGAGGCGATTATTCTCACCACGATTCCGAAATTTTATCCCGTATGGTGCCATAGAGTCCGAAACAATGCTTTTAAAAATCCGAACCCAAGTCTTGCAATACTGCCCGTAAAATTGATGAATTTTCCACAATTGCAACACTATGCAGATTTTTTAAATGATTTCGCTGATTTTTTACAGTGATTTATGGTGGGCACTATGTAATGCCGTCTGAAAGGTTTGTTTCAGAAAGACGTAGCACAACACGGCATAATACCCCAAAAATAAATCACCATAATACTTTTGGCCATAAAATCTCTAATCATAACCAAATCTCGACCAAATTTTTTTTCTGTTAAAATATTACATTATAGTTTGGTATATAATCGATTGTTTCAATTATTCACACAATCAGTTCCAGTTTAAAAATTACACTGAATTTCAAATCATATCCTAGTTCATTGATCCAGAGTTACAATGAAGACTTATGGCTGAAATTATTATTTTTGATGAATAGCTGTCAGTGTCTTGCCGAAATGCTTCCATCTAAAGGCCTATGTAATAGGTACAAGGTGTCCGGAGTAAAGTATACTAACTTCGGGGGTGATTTTTCCGAACTTCCAAAAATATATATTTTTTTTTACTTTTACCATCATGTAGATGGATATTTTTTTAACATTAATATTACACAGAAGGTTTCAAAAAAATAACCTTTGTCAGGGCCTATGTCACATTTGGGGTGCTGTGTGGAGGGTTTTTTTAAGGAAAGGAAGGAGAGGAAGTTTTGGGTAAGAAAAATTATGGAGGTCGGTAGGAATCTAGGGATCAGTGTGTTCGGGAGTGACGAACAAATGAATATATACTCCCCGGCTAAATCTCCAAACGTAACGAATCATTTGGGGTGACCTATAGCAGAGGTGTCGGTTATCCAATAAACGATTCCTGAGTCGTCGGTGCGAGGTTGATGAAATTTCATTTATAAATGGTATATTTTTTAATCCACAACTTTTCAACAAACGGCTCCGGAATAGTTTGCAAAGTTCCCGTTTGTTAAGACTGACAAATTTAATAAACTTCCACCGGGCTTCCCTGCCTGTTGGCTGTTGACTGTTGACTGTTAGGTTGGTAGTTATAGATAGAGTTGTTAGGTTCATATTGGTAGGTTTCCGCCCGCATACGGTGCACCGCACTGTGTACTGTGTGATGTGTGTACCGCAGCAGTATTGCAGTTGAAGTATGGTAATTACTAGGATGCCCGCCTTATTGTTTAGGTTGTCGTGAATACAATCTGTTGTCACATGCACAGCAAATGCGCTTTGCACAGCGGTCGGAAGGTGCGCGCTTTTTGCTGGCCGAACCGCAGAGCGCCGGTCGTAAATCCAAACACTCGGTCTTTGCAGGCTTTATTGTTATAGTGCCATTGCTCGGTTAGCATTTAGTAGTTTTGTTCAGGTGACAGAGTTCAGTGAACTAGACAGATGGACTGTTTACAATGTTAGAAACTATTGTCGTCTTCTGGCACCTATCGGTGATCATTTTTCAACTCTTTTGGATTATTTTTCAAAAGTAAAAAGTCGTGGTTGGATTGGTATGTGGGTTCGTTGCTTTGATGTGTCACATAGTAGTCAGAACAAGTTGGCGCTTCCGTAATAATATTTGTAATAGTTTGATAATTAATATAGCACTGTTTTTATGAAAAATCACTTCAAGGGCGCTGTAAAATTTATTAAGGGTTCCAAGGCTATGTCTATTTTTACTATTTACATAGAGATACAAAAAACATACTCACCTGGAAGGTCACCTTTATTAAAAAGTTTACAGCTTTACACGCAGAGGAAACTATAGTAATAGCTTTGGAAATTGATTTTACTTTTGATTTTTACCTTCCATTACTATTGATATTACATTTATTAGAAGATTAGTGGCAAAAGTTAAGATGATATTTATTTTAAAAGAATTTAGTACTCTTTGGAACTGGATAATTTTTATGAAATTAGCTTAAAAAGCTTACAAACTCTTGATTGTTCACATTTTTACACATTTCGTTATTTACAATGTCGCAAACTGTGAGGGTAAAAGATTTCTGACTTTATGGATATGACTGTCTAAAAAGGTGAGTTTTAAGTTAAGCTCTAAATTCTATCGAGATTGTGATCACTCTTAAATCATGTTGCAGTCCTTTCCAGGCTTAAGGTCCTGACATTCCGGAATCATGCTCTTCGAACTTAGTATCTGGTGTGCGCTTTGGTTCCTTTATCCTTCCGATAGCTGATGACGCTGCCGACCTAAGGGTCGGTTGACTGTCGTGAATCGGTACTTTTAGGAATACTCATATACCATCCAGCAGAGCTTGAACTGAATTCTTTCATACGTAGGAATATTTAGATACGCCGGTGATAAGTATTGCCGCAGCGTTGAAAACGGATTGCGGACATCCGAAAACACTCGTCTAGGCCGTAGTCCAGTGGCACAACACATCGTGCGATGGAGAGTTTTCTATAAACCACAGTAAGGCGAGTGCTAATATACACACAAACCCCATTATCATTTACTCCTAAGAAAATAGAAGTGATGTGTTAAATCACATGTTTAGTATATAGTCTACTTAGGAGAATATATGTATTATATATTAAATAATAGTAAAATAGGAAGATACAATTATAAAAAAAGGAACAAAATAGGTAATATGAATTTTCAAATATAAATGAAGTGACACGATTACACGATTACAAGTACAATGAAAATATAGTGAAAAATACTGAAGTAAAAATAAAATGCAATAATAGTGATACATGAGTATCACTATTATTGCATATCAGTACATGAGTAATAGAAAAATAATATTGTCGGTTTAAAGTGTTTGTGGTTAAATATTTTCGAATTTGTATTTCAGTAATCTTGATTTTAAAATATCCACAGAACAAAATTTACTACCAAGGCCATGAAGTCTCTGTATAAAAGAGTTACAGGCAAAGTTTGTACAAAATAGTTCTTCATTTATCAATCTTATATTGCAAGTACGTATTATTTTTCTGTATGTGATAAAGCATTTCACATAATTTCTGTTCGGTTGGATTAAATAATTTAGTACTATTGTAGGAACTGCTCTCACGTATTTCATGTTTGACGTCTGGCAAGCTTCATCAGCTTGCCTCACTGAAACGACACATTGCCCCCATAAACTATTGCGGTGGATTTGGAAATTGCATAAAATGCGAAGCGTGCTGCAGCAATTGTCATACACGAGTTCCAACTATCCTTTTTTACCATTCCTAATTATCACTACACCGACTGAGTGAGGGACTCTGAATCAATTTCAATGAATGCATCTGCCTCGTGGCTGTGCCGTAACATAATCCTCCGCCTCGATAATAATAAATAATTATCATCCCGCCATTTACATTACGTGTGAGGACAATACCGACATCTGGCGTTAAAAAATGGCAGCAATCTGCTTCTCGAGAAGTAGGTACCCCCGGTGACTGCTCTCCATTCGTTAATTTTACTCAAGTATATCAGCAAGTAATTCTTAAGACGGGTTTCGGAAATTTGATGAATTTGAACAATTCATCAAATTTCAACTTTAATTTTAGGGTTCTGTGAAATTCTTATTCAAGTTCTTTTACAATATCATTAGGGGCTAGTTGCTTGACAGAACTTAAATAATAACAGAACTTGAAAAAATCTTTAACAGAACTTTGAAATTAACTTTGAAATTTGAAGAAATGTTTAAATTCTCCTAAACAATCCTTAGACACTCTGACTGTCTTTATAGCATTCATTTTCGCAAATGAAATTAAACACGATGAATAAGTTGATGCGCGGAGACCAATGAAAATGAAATTAAACACGATGAATAAGTTGATGCGCGGAGACCAATGAAAATTAAATTAAACACGATGAATAAGTTGATACGCGGAGACCACTATGCTATAAAGACTGTGCACACACACTATCTGTAATATTGATTATTAAGTTGATTGAGCTTTAAAAATAGAGTTTACAGCAATCGTAAGGTATATGATTCATAAATATTTCGTGTTTGCTTTTTTATGTTAAAAACCTCAACGAAGAAGCGTCTATAATCCCTATTCGTAAAATCATCGAGCTCCGGGTGCTTGAAACAAATATAAATGCGATCATGTATGTAGGTACCAATTACAAAGGCTTTGCACTATTCGAATAATGCTTTACTAACCCGCATAACAGTGGATTACCTATTTATGTTAAATTGTACGATTATATAACATAATATAGTCATTCAAATATATTACACCCTCGCTTCCTTTAAAAAACATATTCATGTGCTTGCCCGCAGATGATTTAAAATAATAAACTAGTTTTTACTCTTCTCGTAGTTGTTTGATGCCCGAACGGCAGTTAAATGGATTGTATATGGAAAACAGAAGTTTCATTCGATCTGGTTAAAATCACTGGGAAAAGAAATGAACAAACTTACCTTACGGTTTCTACATTTGTTTCTCATATTGTTTTCTTTTGACTCTGTTTGTTTCTTTAAAATTGGAATGGGTGTACGGTGTAAGGTGGAGTGAAATTTTTTTTTTGAGAATTTCGAAATCGACATAGATGGGAAAGATGCTCCATATATTAACAATTACAACAAAAATAATAAAAAAAATATATTCACAATACCTGGACATCGCCAAAGCTTTATATTCTATCATTTTCACGATTTTACCTAAGTATTTATAGCTCATGTACGCGAAATAAAACAAACATAAAATTTGTATTTTACCATTTATTTTACAGATAATACATTCGTTGATTGTTAGAATGAAACAAATAGTGGAAATAAAAAATGTACATATATTATTTACCGCATTGAAAAACTTGAAAATTACAAAAGTTACTATGGACGGTACTGCATTTTGGTGTTAAAAATAGGCATAAGGTGTCGTGACTCTAACCTTGTTTTTATTAATCCATCTCGCCTCAAGGGTTCACAAACAACGGCTGAGGCTTCTGTTACAATTTTCACACATCTTTCTGTAGCTTGAGTGTGGCAAGGAAAATTCTTTATCATTGGTAGTATGACATCCTCAATTATCGTGTGATCGGTAATGGCTTGTAAAATTGTCTCGTCACTTACAAATTTGGTTAGTGGTGTCTCGGTTATATTTTCCCACTTTATAACATCAATATAATCATCTGCTGAAAAATCAAAAACAGGCACTTTGAAGGTACGAATTAAGTCTGATTGCATTTTCATTTGCCGAGCTTTCAATATTCTTCTCAACGCCAACTCTCTTACGTATTTTCGGTTGTCGTTTAACATGGCTAACAATATATTTTCGTGATGCCCAAAAAAGCCATTACGCTGGATTACTAGATCAATAATATCTTTTAAATCACTGGGCAAATACCGTGAAAGCACTATTGTTTCGTGTAAATGCCTTGCACCGAAAAGACATAATGGTTTGGTCTTAATGTTGAACCACATAGGTGCGTAAACTGTTAATACAAATTTCGTTAAAGTTACTATATTTTTTTATGGTTTTAGGGTAAAAATGTCAAGTCGAAGAATCCGATTCGCTGTAGTTTAGCCACCTGGATTGTACAATTTTACCGGGATTTGTTTTTGATAAATTTTCATTGCAGAATCCGGAGTCAATAGTTTTACACATTTTCAATAGATACAGCTGATCTGTACTTAAATCCTGTGTATTTGTCATACTTGGTAATGAACATTGAATGATTTTAAATTTCACGACAGGAAGTTGTTCACACTTATTTAAAGATTTACCAATAATTCCAGTGAAACTTTGCGGTCCAGTCGTGGTTCCGTCGATGTTCTCAAAGAGATGTCGCAAAATGAGTTCGTTTGCTTGTAATTGACAGACAGTCCACTGTAAAGGCCGTTTGAGATGTGATTCAAGGCGCCGAATAACACCTCCTTTGTACCCCGTATTAACTGCAGTTCCGTCGCATCCAATTGCAACAATTTTTTCCAAAGCAATATCTTTCGAAGACAGTAGTGAAATAATTCCATTACTTTTTGATTCAGATTTTCCGGTTTTTAATGAAATTTGTCCCATGCACCCACTACCTGGTTCTTTTACTAAACTAACGTGTTCTTCAGTTATTATTTTTCGCCGGTTGTCCTCCATGCTTAAAGTTTTGTCCTTCCGTCCATCGAAGTATAAACCAAATTGATTGGAATCGATTACTAACAGCTTACTAGTAAGGGCAGTTCTTTTCTTCATTCGAGCTCGACGAATTTTACTCCTATCCACAACGCGAGATGTATCGTTCTGTGAAATTAAACCAACATCTTGTAATACAGCGAAAACAATTGCAGCTCCTGCTCGATCTGAAATACAATATCTGTCTAGTGTTCTGGCCACAACAGGGAAATCTTTCACCTCATGGTGAGAATAATTTGGTTGTGCTTCACTTTGAATTATTTCTTGAGGGATTGAAGACGAAGCACATTTTTTTGAGAGTCTAAAGTTTAAACTACAAGAAGGAATAGCGTCAGTACCCCGATCTACTAGATAATGTCTAGCGGATCGGAAACTTCGCCAAGATGATACGCGATACACTTCACTCTGTTTGATACGCGTTTGGGATAGAAGGATTCGTTGCTGTGTGGGAATAGTTTAACTGTTCCTACAGTCCTACTTTATAATTATATTAAAAAATAATAATGTAATTATATCATAGGTAATATATAAACACTCAATTTTTTTTACATAATTATAAGCATTTCTAAGAATCGGGAGAACATTATTGGTGTTTTCAGTGTTTTTATCAAAAATTCAAAGTGGTGGCGATGTCGTAATTATAAATAAATATTTTTTATATTTTTTATTTAAGATAAATACATAACGGAGCATCAATCCCGCGTATGTCGAATTCTATATTACGAAAAAAAAAATTCTCCATACTAGACCGCTCCACCTTAGTGTACATCTCATATATTCACAATTAATGTTACATTTCATCAACACGAAACTTAAATTTGGGAATGGAATTTACACGATTAAATGCATTTTTCTCGAGAGTAATTATATCCGAGCAACACGATAATACGATATTAAGGCGATGCACTACGTCGTGTAATATTTTAAATTGAGCCGCTATCAATAACAACCCTTACGTAGATGGCGATAAGGTTTAAATTCCCGCTTAACACCATCCGCCTGTTTTGAATTATTCAAGAAAAAAACATGGCCAAAAAGTGCTTTTTATTTTATTTTGTGGATGTTCAGGCATAAATATTTAATTTTGTTTCGATCATTTTATAAATAACTTAATTTTCCACATTATACAATAAAATCATAACCGAAAATGGGTTTGTAAGTAGGAGATTTTGAACTTTAAAGCAGTTTTTATGGGCCTTTACATTATTTTTTCTGGGCTTATAAAAATACTCAATTATTTCAAAGGCCAAGATGTATTCTACTCGCAATATTTAATTAAATCATCTGAAACATTTCTAGGCGACCAAATTTTCAAACCAAAAACACATGATTTTGCATCACTACGTATGGCATCGCCTTAATCACGAAGATATTACGAATGAAAACAAATGACATGTGTGTTACCATAATAATTGCATTTCACTGTGGTAGGTAAGTAGTTTTATTTTTTTTCTACCTTTCTTCTTTCTTTGCAGAACTTTAAGGAAGGCTTAGAGAATCAAGGGAAATGACAATATGTTGAACAGGTCCTTGGGTAGCTTCCTGTAAAAAACATATACGCCCGCAGATGTTTTAAAAAAAATAAAGTAGTTTTTACACTTATCATCTTCTGGTAGCAGTACCAAACTTTTACATATAAATATCTTACTTTACTTTAAATAGTAAAACGAACATTCCCGGGTTAAGAATAACCTGATAATATTTAAAAATCTCCTACTACCACTACAGTAAGCGGAAAATGTTGCTTGTGTTGTGATGGAGGACTTAGCCAGCCAAAAAATTGAACACGCCTGGGTGGGTTCCAAACGCGATGTCAACTCAGCCACCGACCGATTTAGGTACACTTCTTGAACGTATCATTTACAAAAATAATACTTAGCATATCAGTACATAAATATAATACATATCAGTAGACGGTAGGTACTACCAAATCGGACGAAATTGGAACGAGAAGCTAAAATTAAACAGTGATAATGGACTGTTTCTACGTTTAATATTTTTTCACCCTTTCTCAGTTTTTATTCTATGTAGTATTTATCTTCGTATAGATATTTTGCTTTGTTTTATGAATAAAATCAAATTAAAATATCCAACTCTATTTACAAATCTACTTTTAATGAAAATTATAAACACGTTCCAAAATCAATGGCCAAGACACAAAGTATACGTTAATAATACAAAGTAAACTTATAAATCTATTATTATTAAATCAACAAGACGGAAAACAAGAGCAACTAAAACAATATAATGCAAGAACTGTGTCAAGTTAACAAAAAGTTTTTTTTAAAGTTTCACTGATATTTCGGCTGTGAATAAATTAAGGATATAATTTCCTGTTTTACGCAAATTCCCGGAATCTTGTAAAACATAAACGGGAAACTGACCATCCTCAATCTCATTTCTATAAGCGACTGGTGCAAGGAGACGTGTTACTCGTTGGACCAACCGGGACCGCATCAACTGTACCAGTTCTGCGGAATAACTCGTTTGGACAGGACCTCAAAGTCCCGTTCGGGACCCAATCCAAATTATATTGTTATCGAGACTTGTCAATGGAAACTTTTGCTGGATATTCAAATTTGTTGCCAGATGTCGGTCCTTTTAGTTGCCAGATCACTGGAGCAAGCCGCTCAACCTTTTAGGTGCCAGATCACTGGAGCAAGCCGCTCAACCTTTTAGGTGCCAGATCACTGGAGCAAGCCGCTCAACCTGTTTGGATGGAAATTGAAATTAAAATGTTTCTCATTATTGCTTTGCTTTCTCCTCAAACACAACATGAGCTGGTTTAAGGTTACTTCTCTATAAGCCTGTAGGTGTTAGGTATGCGTAAAAATAATTTAACCTTGTGAACAGTTTGGGTCTCGTTTTTAGATACATAAGTACGTACTCGAGTATTTGACTTTAGAAGTTTGCTCAGATTTTTTGTTCACTTCTTAGAATAGAATACATACATATTTTGGCAATGCATGCTTCTTTTACAAATATACTCGTAACCTAGCTGTACCCCGCCTCGTGTTGCTGTAACTTAGTCTGTCTTGGACTGACAGGTGACATCTATATAATATAGGTATACTAATGGATCCCCGCAATGCGTCGCTATTGCTAATGTCTTTCTCGGGCACCTCCAACTCCTCTTATCCCACTATTCACTACCTTATTGAAAGAACTTCATTACATTGACTTTAATCATAGTTTTGCAACCACAAAGTATACTCAGGCTGAATTTATAACATATTTGTAATAAGCATTTACTTTGTGGCTCGTCATAATTTACAATAAAAGATATAAATTTGTTTTAGACCACTTTAATTTTAATTGTACTCTACCGGTTTCGGAAACACTCTTCCTTCATCAGGAGAATATTAAAACTAACCTATGATACAAAATATTGACAGATATATACACAAAAAATATAATTTAGGTGTTTGAGTGGGAGGTTAACAAAGGGGGATGGGTAATTGCGGGAATTCCGTCAAAACAGAGCGGTTTACTGGAAATATATCTAGAATGGGACTAAACGATAAATTAATTTGGTTATTCAATATACTAGCGTTATTAATTGGGGATTTTTTGATTTCAAGAGCTTCTAAGTTATCCAATCTTTTGCTTTTATTATTACGGTGAAGAATTTTAACCCCTGTGTCCTTATTAAAAGTAGGATTGTTGGAAATAAGATGATTGGCAAACTCTGAAAAATTATTTTTATTTAAACATCTTAAATTTTCCGTGATTCTAATATTTATATTTCTGGTTGTCTTACATGTGTAGAATGAATTTTTAACATTAAGATTATAAAACCAGTTAGAATGTAACTCAACCATTTAGAAATCATTTATAATATAAGACGTTGTCCTGCCACAGACCACATTTAAGTTAAAATTAGTGGTTGTATGTATTTTTGGATGAAAAATGAAAAAAAAGAAAAATCTTCGAAATTTTTTATTTTAGATCTCAATTACACTGCCACCTATTGGGTCCAAAGCTATCCTACATTTCAAGATGGAACCAACCATACACATTAAAATCGGTAGGGCCGTTTTGAAGATTAACGTGTACGACCACAGTGACATGTGATTTTTATATATTAAGATAAAAATACACTCGTATTTGATGGTAATTTCGTGTCAAAAATTTCAAAGCAATCTGTTAAGAACTTTCATAGATTTAAGATTTTTAACAAAAGAACATTTACATTTTTATATGTATAAATATATCTGTATTCATTTATAACTGATAATTGACCAAATGTCTATTTTCGATGGTTACATTTGATAGGACCCTTGGCGTCCAACTAATCCAGTAGCTTTCCTGGTGGCTTGCCTCGATTTTTAAATATTTTGAATTTTAAAAAATGCTCCCAGCATATGTATTCGCTTGGAAAAGAAATAAAGAATTTTAATATGTTTCTAACTTGTCGTTTCGTCACTTGCAAACATGTTTATTTTATCTATGAAAATGTCATATTCATAAAAAACACAGGGGAATTTGACGGCCTTCGTGCTTGAGGGGTAAGGCTCTCGACTAGCAAGCTGGAGGACGCAGATACAAATCTGTGTTGTTTTTACAAATTAAATATTTAAAAATAATATTTAGTATATTTGCGGCACGTTTCATAGTGGTAGATATTCTCAGTATCGCCCTGGTGTAACAATCCATTCAGAATTGAAACGTTGCTTGAAATGGCTTTGGCGGTGTTTGTTGACCAGATCGGAATAGCCAGGTAATTGCCCACCTTCCTCTGCCCATTCTCCAATCCCTCTCCACTACCTTCATCCTGACACCCAATTGGGTATACCATAGTCTCACTGGCTCTAGACGGTTGGGAGCAGTTGGGGCTCTTGGGCTGTTTCACATTAATTTAAAAAGGTTCCATCCCCTCCCCTGCATTTCTGCGTTAAAAATACATAAATTGCTGGTGTGTTTACTAAAAATTAAAAAAAATATGATGTCTCTGGGCACGAAAACATAATATTAATCTTCAACTCTGAAAAATCTATTCTGATATCCAATGTCGAGGATATCATTCATCCAAGCTGATAATTATTCTCAAGCACCTGCTTTCCGCAGCGACCCCTCGCTCGCCATGTTACATCGCATCGATATTGACAAGGTAAAAAAACCTCTTGCATAATATCGTGAAGAAAAGAAGCCGAAATTGCCGTTGGGCTATTGGAGTGATTTATTTATTGATATTCCGAGAATTAAGTCATGTAAACTGCCAAATTATAGATATTTTACGAGTAAACGCGTTGCGAGCTCTTTAATTATAAAATGATCGACCTAGAGCAAGTTTACATACAGTATTTTATTGTCGAATTATGTCTGAAATTATGATTAATGGGAAAAGAGATATATTCATTTATACTTAAAGTAATCAAAGCGGAGAAAAGATTTAGTATTTCTGTTTATCATCACATTAATAAAATATCCGATAGAAACCCAATTGTAAAAGCAAAAAATGAGTAATAATGTTAATTTTTATTTTTGGAATAATTTCATGAGTAAAACCTTAAATTGTAATATTTAATTATTGGAGACAATACTAACGATTTCTAAACGAAAATTTGAAACAGAAAAACATACGGTTGACTTGAACCTAGGACCTTCGCCTTGCCGTGGCACTGCTCTGCCAACTGAGCTAATGGGACAATATTCCTTCAATAATATTTGACTGAATAAGAACTACCAATATTATCTTCCTTTTGTCACAGCACATCTTTACTTACTGTCGCAAGATTCAACATGAACTAAATGCAATCTAGATAGTGTCTTGGATAAATATATCCTATAAATCCTAGATGCGACCGTATTTTTTTCTAATTTTTTTTGTTTCAAATATTCGTTTAAAAATCGCTAAAATTGTCTTCAATAGTAATTTTTTTGTATTATCCCCCCATTTAACGTAAATAAAGATATAATGAGAACTATAGTGATTTCGTTCCTATATGGCAAAGATAAAATACAATAATATTACGTTTGTAACTCTTCCAGCAAATATTTTTTTAAGAAAATGTTCCCTTGGGAGATCAAGGTTCTATTTGCATTCTACATGAAGCTGGGATATAGAAATTCAATGTTTGAATCACAAAGAACGTATTGTAATTGAATGTAACATTTTAGACAAAAAAATAGAACCTCGTTTTTTTTAAAATCAGAGCAACAGCCTTTTATCTGATTACTTTTAATTTTTTTTTCGCTAATTACAATTTTTTGTATTGTAAAAACATTTCATTCTTCTTAAATGTCTTTTTTCCCAATTTAAGGCAATTGGCTGATGGAATCTTGTTGTCCTTAAAAAAGGTACAACGCAAATGAAACCATATTATTGTTATAAATTTTAAAAAATCTTATCTATTCTAGATGGAACTAAATTGCTCATAAATTGCAAATGAAACCTTGTGGTTCTAAAAATTAAACGTAATTTAGAAGTAAGAAAGTAAATTTTGGCCAAAATTTCAGATAAAACCTTGCTTTACCAAGGACATGAAATGTAAAGAATGCTTTTTAGAGAGCTTTTGCACATTGAAAGTTATTTCCTGATCAATCATTCTACAATAAAATTCGAACATGTATCCGGCAAAATATCAGTACGAGCAAATATCAAGATTCTGAAATCATTACTGCGGATACAACATTTCTCAAAGTATAATATTGAGCAAGCTTCATTCATAAGCGAGTTCGCTTATCTCTCTCTAACGATCTCCCGAAATAACGGCCACCGAAACAAAAATAAAAGCCTCTTCTCTTCTTCCCTCGTTTCGCGCCAGATCCTCCAGGTTATTGCACCCTCCGAGCGGGAAGGCTTCCTGGGTGGTTTTTTGCTCCAGGAGCGCAGAGACCTGAGAGGTAGGGGGCGGGGGGGAAGCGGGTGTTTCGGGAGATTGCCGCGATGAATCTTGAACCGGAGGTAAGGATTGTATAAAAAAAGGTTTCAAGCGACAGCAGGTGAATCAGTGAAGGTGCGTGGATCTGCGAGAATTTGGGAGTGATCAAAACCTTGCTTTTGTTATACAAATGTATAGATAGACAACTATTATTAATTAATTAATGTTCTCGACGACAAATACATAGATTTTATAAGCATGGCATAAATAGAATGTACAATTTTATTTTATTTTATTAAATTCAAAAAAAGGTTTATATTAACAAGTTATGCTGAGTAATTATTACTACGCGTCTTTGTCTTGTTGTATCGCCTTCTGAAAACATCATCAAACCATAGTGAAGCCACTTATAGACAATCTGAGATTGCGAACATAAATATATTTTGTAACCATATGTACTTATATCTTACATCCTGTACCTACTTATATATATTAAATAAAAAAAAATAAAAAAGAGTCTATTTGTGTAATTCGGAAACGTGAGGACGCAAATGTTCTGTTTGAGGACCCCAATGTTCTATGTGACATCCTCAATATTCTGTATGAGGACCCCAATGTTCTGTGTGAGGACCCCAATATTCTGTGTGAGGACCTCAATGTTATATGTGAGGACTCTAATGTTTTGTGTGAGGACCCCAATGTTCTGTGTGAGGACACCAATTTAAAGGAACATCTTAGTGTAAGAAAATAGTTAATCCGTGGTATATTATTAACTTGATTACTTAATTATATTTAATCATTATGTGCTTATTTGCGCACTAACCTTGCAAAGATATGTCAATGCACAAACAACAAAAATATTAGAGAAAATTTTGTTTATACCTAACCTCAAAAGGCTAGAGCTGAAGTACACAGATACATCTATTAATGATATGGTTTAGTGTAAAGTAAAGCATTAAGTTTCATGGAAAAAAAAATGGAGTATGTGATAATCTAGCATTGCCCCACCCATAAAGAGATAAATTAAGATGTCTATACGATTAAAACAAAAATAAAAAGGAATTAGTTTAGCAAAATGCGATCACTCCCCACCCTGTGGGCGCGCGCCGCGCACGCGCCCTCTTCCTTCCTGATTGCAGCGGCAGATGCACGCGCCCCGTCTAACCGGCAACCAGCCAGTCAGACACTGCCAGCAGTACCGGCCCGCGCAGGCAAGTAAGCAGGCAACTGCCGCATGTGACCTGTTGCGCACATGCTCCGTGCGAGACAACACACAAGGAGGTTACACACAGGGTGCTGCTTCTACGCACTGCAGTATTCACAATGGTTTCCTGGCAAAACTGAACATTGAAGAAATAGAAAAAACATACTTAATACAACCACATCTTCACTAACCTAATCTTACCGATTATTTTAATGTTCTGTTTTGTGACTGCTTTTTTTTATTTGAGATGCATAAGAATTGCCGCTTCGAGAACCGTTTACTGGATAACCAACACATATGTCACCCCAAGATAGATATAAAAAAGTTTGAAGGTTTTTAAAAAAGTAATTAAACATATCTAAAGTTTTGAAAATTTGAATCCGTAGCACCATCATCTGTGCTACAAAATATAGGAAATGGCTGAAGTTTTTAGGCGCGTATAAACCGCAGCGATCCAAGAGAAATTAACTATCTAAAGCAAATTAAGTATTGCAAGAATCGCAAAACATCTGGTTTCTGGGTACTGATACTCAAATCAAGGCTGCTCGCGATCGCCGTCGAAAGTACGTACATTGGTCGATATTATTATTCTTGAGTCTCGTCGAAGGTAATATACTTACATACGCCAAACGTCAAAAGTCATTCCACTCGAACAACGAGTGGGTCGAACCACTCGTTGTTCGAGTGGAATTAATTCGTCGAGAATCAAAGCCCTAGACCAAAAATATTTGTAGCAAAATGGAGACAAAATAAATCACAGGCATAATAAATAATAATAATACCTGGATGACTTTTATAGCGCCGTTTTTGTGCAAAAACACCTCAAGGGCGCTGTACAAACTTATAATACATTTCCACAGTGTTATTACTTAACTATTTATGGAGAAAATATACAGTTCAATACTTACCTGGTAGGTCACTTGAGATTAACACTTAATTAACATTATCTAATTGTTTATTGGCGAAATTTAGATACAGGGTTTAGGACTTAGTTGAAAAATTGAATATAACTGGACTTTCTCTTAGGATTGGTATATTTAATTTAATGGTACGACAACTTAAAAAGGTAAGTTTTAAGTTTTAATAAATCTTAATATTGTGTGATACAGGCAGTCATGCAATCATAGTATTTTGTGACATGTCAGTGCAATGGCATAGATTTTGAATGGTTAAACAAATGAATACGCATTATTGGACTGCGCCAAACTACATATTTTATTTTCATAAATATAAAATACATCCTGTATCTGAAATATATTATGCACCCATATTTGTATCATTGGTGTGTGGGTGAGAGAACCGAGAACCATATCATCCTTACGCAGCACACACACTTATGTAAATGCCCACTCACTGTATTTTTTTTATAATTTGTTACATTGATTTGAAGCTTGTTTTCGGGGGAAATGAATTTAGGTCGCTCGGGTCAGGTATTCTGATTATTAGAATATGAATTTAACTTGAATTCCGATTAAGCATAAAACATATACAAATTATTATTTTTAAAAGTTTTTGTTGAAAAGAAAGTTATTTAATTTTTCAAATAGTAATACTAAGGACGAGTTGTTTCGGAGAATTTGAACAATTCATCAAATTTCAACGTTCATTTTCAAGTTCTGTGAAAGATTTTTTAAAGTTCTGTTTTAATTTCAGTTTTGTCAAGCACCTAGCCTATGATGATATAATAACAGAACTTGAATAGGACTTTCACAGAACCCGGAAATGAACGTTGAAATTTGATGAATTATTCAAATTCTCCGAAACAACTCGTCCTAAAAGTTTTTGACTCATTGGACCAATTTTAAAATACAGGTTAGTATAAAATAAAAATATAAAAATTCGAATTATCTAACATGTAAAAAAGTGTTAAATAAAAAATCCGACAAAGGCAAAGCTTGTGCGTGAGTATTAACTCATTTTAATTATTTAAGATAATATGCATAAAATATTATTAAATGCCCATACATAATCTGTTTACATTTGCAATGGCATAGAAAAAAATGTATAGTAAATATTATATTAAAGAAATCGTTTTTTTATTCTTCAAACTCACATTTAAATAATTTAAGGTATGAAAGGACTCTGTTCCTATACCACTAAACTTTAGAAGTGTATAAAGAAGATATTTTAAATATGGCCGTACCATTCAGAAACATATAAAATATAAGACGCGTTAAAAATAGATTTAAAGAATTCAAAATAAGACTAAAAAATGAACTATTAAATTGAAATATAGTGAAACTTTTACTAAAAAATAAAATAATAACAATATTCTTAATCCATACATATAAAAATTAATGTTCAAAAGAAATAATGTAGTTATATGCGAAATTAAAATTTGAAATTGTGTAATAGTATTATTTAACATATCGCATATACATATGGACATGTGGTTTAAGTGGAAGTTTTAAATCAGTCATATAATATGGTAGTTGGTAATGTATTAAAGAGAGGAAGTGAAAATGAAATAAAGTTAAAATCGGTATATTTATATTATTTGTTGTGTGTTTGCGTGAGTGATGTATGTTTTATATTAGTTTTGTGTGTTTCGTGTAGGTTTTATTATTTTATGTTCTGAAATTTTGGTAATATTGTGTTTTTTGTTCTTCAATCCATTTTGTAATTTTGAGTGTACTTATTTTTGTTTTCCTCAATTTTATTTTCAATTGTTAGACTATTGAATGCTTTTATAGCATGGTATTGAGAGTGTCTTTATAATAATAATAATAATATTGGACAATTTGTATAACGCCGCTTTTGTGAAATATCACCTCAGGGGCGCTTTTGTCCAAAGCTTGTATTTATCGTCGGAGTTTTTATGTTTTCTTTTTACGCTGACATAATAAAATGATTGGAGGCATTGCGTAAATAGTGTGTAATTGATGGATATGTTGAAGCATTAACATTTAAACAAAAAAGGTTGAATTCTGTCCAGATGTAAATACTATACATGTTATTTTGATATTTACATTTCTCTGTTCGAGTGACAATTCATCCACTGAGCCATCCTCTGTTGGTATTCTTAAGAGATTTGTAAAAGAAAAACGTAGGTTCTAAAGAACTCTACACCAATGAATTAATAATTTTCTAATATTAATACTTAACATGATGAAAGAGGTTAAGACAGTAAGGATGGGTCGTTTCGCAGAATTTGAAAAATTCATCAAATTTCAACGTCATTTTTTAAGTTCTGTGAAAGTCCTATTCAATTTCTGCTATTATATCATTAGGGGCGAAAAGCTTCACAGAACTAAGATAATAAAAGAATTGGAATAGAACTCTCACTGAACTTGAAAAATAATTTTGAAATTTGATGAATTTTTCAAATTCTGTGAAACAACTTGACCTAAGATTCCCGTTCCAATTCGTCTTGGAACTACATACCAGTAAATATTATTTTCATGTGAAACTGAAATAAGAAACGAAAAGTAGTCCGGGTTTAGTTCCTAACCACGCGGTTCAGTTCCTACGTATGACGGATATAATGGTCATGATAATAAGTGTGTATTATTTGCATAGCGTGGATTTTTCCTCAGTCGAATCATTAAAAACAACAGAATAGATATTTAGTATTTTAAATAGATATATTGTTTAAAAAAAACTATTTTTAGAATAAATTGAAAAAAAATTTTTGCAAATGAAAGTTTAAGTGTATTTTTGTTTTCTTCTGATTTAACTTATATTTTTTCGGAATGTCTTATTTATTTTTTTTTCCTCGTATTATGTTTGTGTTTATACTGCAGACTTAGAAATTCAATGGATGTGTGGCCATTAATTATTTTCTGTACGAATTTTAAATATAATTTATAGACATGTGAATTATTGGAAGGAAAACAATCGTTAAAAAATATGTATGGAAAAGATCATAGAAGGATGATATATATGTTGGTTAAGGATTAGAGGTGACTGCAATTCTCAATAGAGAATGATTAAATAATGTGAAGTCTAGTAAAAAGTATACAGGAGGGGTGAAAAACTAATAGAAAAGATACTAGTTCAAGTAGGTAGCATGACTACTCAAGTACATACAATATTTTAATCTATTTTTTTATACCTTTGGTTAGTTAAAATAGACAATGTTCGTTTTGTGATTTTTTTAAAGTATTCAATTTTACTGTTGCACAGAAAATAAATACTGAATCGATTTTTATAAAATTTGTAAAAACATAAATTGATGCAGATAATACTTGATGATAGTCGAATCTATACATGGCTTGCATGTCGCAATTTTTTATTTGTGTAAATTCTTTCCAAAATAGTCTATAACTAATGAAAGACATTCTCACAATGCGATAAATTTGACGGATATGGAGGTTCACTACTTAAGTGTGTTCTTTTTTTATGTAATTCTCATTAGCACCTCCTCATCTTAAGTCGGTTCCCTTAATTAATTCCCTAAAAAAAAAACTAGCGGGTGGCGCAAAAATGTAAAGTGTGGAAATATTTACTTTAATAACAACCATGAAAAAAAAAATCATTCCTCGCACACATTACTCCTAATCTCAGGTGCATACATAATCAGAAAATATTATCATGTTGCCCCAAAACCGGCTTAAAAACAGCACCTTTTTAACAGCAAGGGGCTTAGCAGAAAATGTAATGCTTAGCTAGAAATTCTGGACAAAAAATCTGTGACAGACTTACAGAAAAAATCCTACGTTTGCTTCATTGTTGAGTAACTTATACCAGGACGAGAAAGCTGTGGATATGCTCCGGTGTTAAGATTCTAACTCTCTTAATTTTTGTAGCGCTGTGTTTCTTGAACGGCTCGTTTAACATAATGCAAATAATAATAAACCTATTGGTGGTGTCTTTTTCTTAATGAAAATGACACTATGATTAATGAAGTGATTTCGATTAAGAGTTGATAACGCCGGTAAAATTAGTTGTTCGATATTTCTTAAATTCAAAGAGAACTTCGTATGCAATGGTGTCGTAATGGTGGCATTTTATAATTCGAATGGCAGTGCTGCAGTATCGTCGCGCATTTACCACGATGTTGCAGCTTATTTATTTATTGGACAATTTGTATAGCGCCGCTTTTGTGAGATATCACCTCAGGGGCGCTTTACAGTTGATGCAGGTATTACAAAAAATATAAATATTTCAAAAATAAAGTGAAGTTAAGTTAAGTATAATTAAGTACAGGAACAGGTGACACGAAGATAGAAGATGGAGACTCTGCAGCAAGAATCCTAGGTGGTGAAGAAACTGGTCCAGCTGCTGCAGCGAAAGAGTCCGCCGTATCCACCAACAGTGCCAGCACGAGGTTTGCATCCGTCCAGGTATATGTCTGCTGCTAACAAATCGCTGACACAATATCCTTTCACAGATACCAGACCTTGGCAGCACCGCTGTGACGTTCGACAAAGATAGAAAATGGAGACTCTGCAGCAAGAATCTTTGGTGGTGAAGAAACTGGACCAGCTTCTGCAGTGAGAGAGTCCACCGCATCCACCAACAGTGCCAGCACGAGGTTCGTCATCCGTCTAGTTGTGTATCTGCTACTAATAAAGCGCTGACACCTCACATAGATAAGAGACCCTTGCATTACTGCTGTGACGTTCGGCAAGTCCATCATTCATCTCCATGTAATCTTGTTCCTGGTGATTGTTGAAGTGGTGCATTCTGCCCGCTATAAATAGCGACGATCGGGATAGTAAATTACCCTGGGCTTAGCAAAACACTTGCCTTCAGAGTTTCCGGGAATTCCGTTAAAAACATCTGGGGTGCATTTACCGATCGACGTTCGTTTCGAATATCGAATATTTGTCTTATGTCTTCTCTTCGATATTTTAAAAAATGTAAAAATTATGTCCCCATCATGAAATTTTTTTTAAATATGCAATTTCGTTGTAGGACACAGCCCCATTAGTTGCAATATTACTAATTTAATTGACGTGTTTTTGTATTGTCAATTCTGGGCCATCCATTACTCATTTGAGTTTATATTTTTTTAGGCTTCAGAGATTTCGTCACAAGTTGGAGTCCCGTTCCTTAATAAGGACGTGAAAGTCCGCGGGGACATTCCGGGATCTTCCGGAATACCGACATGTCACTCAACTATTCCAAAGCGAACCTATTATGGAGACGGGAAATGGACAATGACAACTGACCAGTCGAACCTTGACTCAGGGAGAATCCTTCAGCGAGCTTTCCCCGTTCTGTAGTGATGGGTTTAGGCCTTTTTGACACGTTAAAAAAAACATTTTTCTCTCGATGTACAAATTGATTGGACGTACTTGAAGCCTTTAACAAGCCGGCGAATATTTTCAACAGCAGAGCTGTATCTACCGAAAGTAAGCTTTAAAATTTATCAATCATCAAAACTAATGATTTCGGCTGTCGGTGTGTTTTGCGTAACTCAGTTTCACAAACTGAATTTAAGTGTAATTTAAAAAAAATTGAAACTGATTGTGTGAAAAGTTCATATAAGCCTTAAAGTACCAAAACATAAAGTAACATTTAAAACAGAAAACAATTTTTTTTGTCATTTTCAAAATTGAAACTTTTTTAAAGTTCAGACTCTTTCGTGATTTTTAACAGGTCTGCAGTAGCACATAGTAGTACGAGTGAGTACGTAAAATTTAAAAATTCAATACATAAGAATAATTATTTTCAGTGCATATAATGAATTTATACCACCGTTTTTACAATATTTGGTAATGTAATGGTCATCATAGTTGCTTTCTAGTCAGCTGATAGTGGTTCGATTCACCACCGTCGCATTATTTAAATTTAATTTTAAGTGTAAAAAATTTTAAGCCATTATTTAAAAAAACGCAATTATTTTTTTTTTAATTATATTTATTTATTTTCCTAAAAATTCTTTGCAAATTGGTATCTATACTTGGTATCACTAAAAAATCGCGCGTAGATTTACTGAAGGGCTCCTTGTAGTGTTATCAATGGACTAATAATCGCACTATGCCAAATAAGTTCGTTGAAAAATTAACAGGGTCGTCAGAGAACGAGTACAGAAGTGTTATTGGGCAGTAACATTTTTCTTCCATAAACAGTTCAGTCGAATTTCACTCCGAGTTTCGTTGGGTCCATATCGGGTTGATTGTCGATGATATTGGCTGGCGGTGACTCTGAGCGTTGGTCCATGCAGCCACCTCTCCCGGCCCAAACAACCATGCTAATTTATGGTAGTAGAGATTGATGAGGCGTGTTTTTGCAGATAGCATCAGTCGAGTGAATATGTACTACAAAGGTGTGAGGTGGTTTTTGTTTTGCGCCTTATACGACAGCCATAGCGGGTCATCTCCGTGAAATAATATATTATTATAATTTATTATAAATATGGACCGCCGACGTATTGCTGCTTAATCGAATTTTAACAAAAAAATAAAACGGAAAGTTAAATAAATTCTTCATATAATTTAATTCATCTTCCATGGTGATTTTTTTCGAAATAATTTTATGGGTAGAAGAAAAGGTTAAATAATTCACATATTGAGGGTTTAAAGTCAAAGAACGTTGAGAAGATATCTCACAAAAGCGGCGTTATACAAATTGTAAAAAAAAAAAATAGTAAACGTTCTCTGCAAAAAAATTGCAAATAATTTTGAGCTTAAACAATCGAAATCATCTACAAAAAAATCATCATCAATAATTGGTTTGTTTTTTAAATAAATTTGTTGGAATTTCGTTTTTCTTTTCTGGATTCAATGAATGAAGTGGATTCTTAGAAGTGGAAATTAACCCACTTCCCGATATTAGATCAAGCTAAAGCTCAGCAGATAGACTCGTTAATATTACGTTATAATATACTCGTTATATCGGTTAAATTAATTCTATGAACGATTGGTGGCAACATTACAGCAGTTTATATACGAAATAAATGTTTGTCCTACCCGATGGGATTTAGATCAGTTGTTAGCGTTGTTGACTAGTCACTGTGAAGTAAAGTTCAAACCTCAATCAAATAAAAAAAGATAATTTTTAAATACATCTATTAATTAAAGTAGATGTATTATAGTATTAAAACTCTTTTTTTATGGATAACGTTGTTTGACCTCGACCCCTCGATGTATTATACATATGTTAGTTGACATTATTATGTATATTTTTGATAGAAAGTTTTTTAATTTAGTCTAAACAATAACACTTGACTGATTTGCACGGCGTCATTTTTGTGAAAAATCACCTCAAGGGCGTTGTAAGCAGTTGAGATCTAAATAGTGACGTTTCCCAGCCTTTTAAGATGGCTTAAAAACGTGAAAGTTGTCTTAGGATAACCGTTCTAATATCCCAAGATAGATATATTATTATTAAATGACAATTAACAATTATCAGACCTTTAAGTAATAACAGTAGTAGATAGATACATGGTATATATTTTATTATCATACTCTCTATTTGTTTATTTAATAATCATCGATTCATTTATGCATACAGATGATAGAGCAGTAGTAGATACTAACATCAAAGAATTAATTCACAAAAAATGAAAAAAACTATTCGTTGTTTCTACATTAACACAATTATTATTGCTTTAAGGTATTGGGGTAACTGGATGCGGAAAACTATTTATCGTGATATTAATAACATTTATACAAAATGAACGGCTTGTTTCTTGTAATAAGATATCATTATTTAAAAAAAAAACAATTACCTACAGTCTGTGCTGCACCAGGTCTGATTACATACGTGAGGAATCGAATCGCAGGTTGTTATAAAAAGGGCCATACATTATTTTATTCCTTGTCTCAGCGCTGACAATCCTGAATTGACCTTTTGACAATATGTTTTTTTATGTTACGTAATTTAAAACGGGACCCGAATATAAGACCGTCAGGTGTAATTTATTTGAGGAAACCAGATATTTTAATTATTTTGTGGTTATTCGTCGCTACAGAAGAGCGGAAACCCTTAAATCGTTGGAAATACTTTGAAGATCATAGAAGGTTGTGTAGATTTCAATTTTAAAAAAATCCGAGTTTTTTGAACCAGAGTTACAATCACTCACACATAGACTCAAAACCAAAATGAGTTTGTTTGATGTTATATACGGGTAAAAGCAGAGGCGGATTTGCCCTTAGGCCTATGTAGGCCCGGGCCTAGGGCGGCCAGATATTAGGGGCGGCCAATCGTGACAAAAAAGTCACAGATGATAACAAGAAATTACTTCCTAAGTACCTAAATATTCTACGTACGAAATGCAAGAGCGTGTTCACACACAGCACACAGCGCACTCCCACGCCCCGCAGCCGCCCTCGCCAGACCTATCACACACCTACTGGGTGCTTACAAAACACTTTATAATAAATTTAATTTTATTACTCAATTGACAAAACCAAGCCCGTCTGAAGTCGAAGAAAAGGCAAAATCATTGCAAATGATTTATTATAGTGATTTAGAAGCCCATTTTTCAGAAGAATGTCTCCATTTTCGTGCTCACTGCAGTGTGAAAAATAAGGATCGAAACAATGCTGTCAGTTTGTTAAAATGGTTACGAACTGAAGATCTTCAAACCATTTATCCAAACGTGGATATTACTCTTCGAATGTGTGTGTGTACTCCCGCCAGTAACTGTTATGGAGAACGATCATTTTCTTGTTAACGACGTGTAAAAAATTATTTACGCACAACAATGGCAAAGGCTGAACAATCTTGCTTTGCTTAACTTAGAAGCAGATTTTTTAAGGAAATTGGATTGCGAAGAACTAATTAATGATTTTGCTGCACTTAAGTGCAGACGAGAATTGTAACTGCCAGATTTTTGTTTTGAGTTCAGTTTTTTTTTAATGTTAGATAATGCTTTACGTAAAATTTTTTACCAACGTTTTAATTTGTATTTTAAGTTTAGTTATTATATACGAATATGTACCAAGTTGATTTTTATTTAAAAGAGGTGCTGATTTGTTTTATTTGTTTGGAGATTTAATAATAACTTTTTATTCAGCCCGTATCTGGCAACCCCAATTGTAACTGTGAAACACTTATATATTATTGTATGAGAATAAACCTGAAACTAGTTAAATAAATTAAACCTAAAACTGTTTTAAATGTTTTATTCAAATCCTTGAAACCTTAGAAAGTATTACAAACTAGCAGCTATTATAGTTAACTAAATTTCTGAATCGTTTTCGATAAAAGTTGTCAATAAAGTAAATTCATTATGTAGTCTATAGTCTATATCAGGGGTCTCCAAACAACGGCCCGCCAATGTCATCAATCCGGCCTGCGACAATCGACAATAATTATACAGTAATTGAACTAGCGAATTTAGCAAGCGTATTTTTTTACATTAATTCCACACAGGAGGCTTTGAGGAAAATATTTTCCCTCACGACCTATGTCATCTTAGGTGATGCTGTGTGGAGGGTATTTTTAAGGAAGGGAAGGATAGGAAGTTCTGAAAAGGAAAATGTATGAGGGGTGGGTAGGAATCTGGGGATTAGTGTGTCCAGGAGTGACATACGTATGAATACATCCCTCCAACTGCGGTGCAAGGCGATGGGTCAAGATAGTCCAGCTGGAAAGGTCAAAAGGCCTCCCTCACCCAGTCTCTCTCGATCCGGCCCGCCACGCAGCAGGTGGGCAGACGTATCCGCCGCCAAGACCTGGACAAATCTCACCCCATGAACCAGAATGATAATGGCAGGATAATTAAAACGGTTTTGACCCTAGGAACTTACTGAAAAGTTTGGATACTCCTGGTCAATATGATGGGTACTGAGAAAGGGGCGGCTACATGGTCTGGGGCCTAGGGCGGCCAAGACTTCAAATCCGCCTCTGGGTAAAAGAGTATTTATTTATTAAAATTACATTTTTATATCAGTATAAACTTTTAAGAACTTATTTCTTTGACATTAACCCCTCCAGCGTTTGAGGGTCATATATGACCGTGCGTCCATATTTTATAAAAGTATTTTCATCTTTTTTTCTATCATGCAAAAATACAAAATGTTTTTGAGGTTAGATAGAAAAATAATAATTCTTTCTAGTTTGTTAGAAATAATAACTCTTTTAATACTGGAATACATTAATAAAATCCTAAAAATAGCTAAAATGAATAATTTGTATTTCGCACCGCTATCGTCACAACCGGTGTTACTTTAAAAATTATATATTTTTTTATTATATGAACGAGATAAAAGTGAAAATACAGTTTTCTTACAAATATCGAGTTTTCTCAATGTTTCTACGGTTGGAGTAAAAATTTTGTTAGCGTTTTTGACAACATTATTTTTTTTATTTTTTTTTTTTTTTTTAATCCCTTTATTTTCCCAAGTTTTACATTAATTACATACAATATTATATAAATCAATACGAATAATGGGAACCCACTAAGGCGCAGCCTGTGCGTGGGTAATATATTTAAATTATTATTTTATTGTACCTAGAAATAAACAATAATTATAATAAAAACAAGATTACATTTTGTCTAAGCGGTTTGTATAAAAAGTGTTTATAATAGTGTATAGTGAAGTTATAAGTGTTTAGTGTAATATATAGTGAATATTTTATGAGAAACATAAATTGATACAAATTAAATTAAAAAAAGTTTCAACTGCTGTATCGAAAAGCCATAATTTTAATTCTTTTAAATATTGAGGAAGTTTAGTAATCACTTGAATATTTTTGGGTAAAAGATTGAAAGTACGAGGTCCAATGAAACTGCAGTGTGTTTGCATTTGTTTCGTGTTCGTTTGGGGGGTATAAAATACATTATTATTTCTAATGTTGGTTCTGTTTTCATTTATTTCGAATTTATTTTTGGTTTTAAAGATGTATTTCATAGTTTGCAAAATAAATAGTTTACGGAGACAGAATATTTTAGATTCTTTGTATAACTCATCTGTTGAAAATGTTCTTTTCCGACTATACATAACTTTGATGATATAATTTTGAATTATTTGTAAAGGTTTGATATGTGTATGAAGCGCACCGCCCCATCCTATTATTCCGTATATGAGTGAAGATTGCACCAAAGAAAAATAAATAATTTTCAGTTTTTCAACATTGAGCACTTCTTTTAGTCTGTAAATGTGTATGTAAGATATCTTAATTTACAGACGGTATTATTAATTTGTGACTGCCAATTTAATTTTGTATCAATAACAATACCTAAATATTAAATCTTTTCAACTTTTCCGAGTTCAAAGCAAGATGAGCATATTTCTTGATTACAGTTAACGTTATGTATTCGAATTTCAAGGTTATTGGGGGGTTTATTTTTACTATTTTTAGAAAAGGTTAGGTAAAATGTTTTATTATAGTTTAAGAAGAGTCTATTACTTTTTAGCCATGATGAGACATATGTAATACATTTTGTTGCCTTCAAAAAAGTTTCAGGCCAGGATTTTCCATTCACTATTATTACTGTATCATCAGCGTAAGATACAATTTTACCAGGGATTATAACATCACACAAATCGTTTATGTATATTAGAAAGAGAATTGGGCCAAGCACAGTTCCCTGTGGTACTCCATTTTTTATTCCTGTTTCAGTACTATAAAAATCCCCTATTTTTGTTTTTTGTTTTCTGTCTTTGAGGTAGCTAGTAAGAATTTTTAGCGTATCATTTTTAAACCTATTTGATTCATTTTTTTATAAGTAGATTGTGATTTACCATATCAAAAGCTTTTCTTAAGTCTAGAAATATAGCTAAACTCTTTTTATTTTGATCAACAGATGTGTATAATTTTTTAGTCAGATCGAATATTGCATCTTCAGTGCTTAGTTTTGTTCTGAAGCCATATTGATTTTGGGACAGAATTTTGTTTTGTTCTAGGTAATTCATTATTCTATTTTTGATACATTTTTCAAATATTTTTGAGAGGTTTGAGACCAAGGAAATGGGTCTGTAGTTGTCTAATATGTGCGTTTCTCCCGATTTGTGGATTGGTATTATGATAGAGGTTTTTAATTGTTCGGGAAAATTTCCCTCTTTTAAAGATATATTAAAAATATGTAGCAATGGAGTTAAAATGTAATGTTTTATTTTTTTTAGTGTGTTACCTGATAAACCATCAATTCCTGTAGAATTTGTTGATTTTAGACCGTCAATGTGTTTATCAATTTCATCTGTTGTGATGGGTGAAAAATATTCTAAGGAGTTAATTGAATCGTTCGTTGAGTCTAAGTGTAAATGTGAGTCTACGGGTATTGTATTATCAAGTTGACTAGAAGATTCAAGTACTTGATCTACTACATTTGTAAAAAAGTTGTTAAAGTTTTCTGCAATGGCCGATTTGTCAGTTATAATATTTTCATTTATTATAATCTCATTGACATCGGTTGATACTTTTTTTTTGTTGTTCGTGATTTCGTTAATAATATTCCACGTTTTTTTGGTATTATTTTTTGCACTATCAATTTGTTCACAATAATACTTCTTTTTGCAATTTCTTATTAACCTATTTAGTAAATTTCTATACATTAAATATTTCGTTTTCATGAAAGGCATAATTCTTGTGTTATTTTTTTGACAGGCTTTTTGATAATTTAACATCTCTTTGTATAATTTATATCTTTGTTTAATAGAGACTATTAGTCCTACAGTGATCCAAGGCTTAATTTTTTTATAATTTCTCTTAGCGATGACAATTTTATTTGTACTCTTCGAAATATAAGCTTCTAGAGTTTTATAAAATAATTCTAATGCTGGATTTGGGTTAGATATTGATAGTATGTTGTCCCATTTTTCTGAAAGAAGTAAATTGTTTAATGTGATGTAATTAATTTCATTTATTTCAACAGTGTTAGAGTATACTTTTGAATTTGTATTTTAAGATGTTGTGTCCGTAGAATGTTGGGTAGTGGTCAGTAATGTTTGTTTTTAGAGTTGAAGATTTAGTTATAACGTGTTTGTGTGTTTTGATAAATATGTGATCTAGAGTCGTGGAATTATTTAGATTTTCTCTTGTTGGTGAGTTTATGTATGATTGATATCCTGCATGTGACAAACAATCTAAGTATTCGTTTATACATTTTGTTCTTTTGTTGTTTTCATTTATGTTTATATTAATATCACCAGTTAATATTGCAAAATTAAAGTTATTTCTGTTAGTCATTTTTATAAGTGAATAAAGTTCATTACTGAATAGAGATTCATTTAAGGAAGGTGATCTATAGATAGCTAATAGCAAATAAGTGCAATTACTATGGGTAAATGTTAATTTAATTGCGTTAGCTGTTTTAAAGTCTAGAATTTCGAAGGCAGGTTTTTTAAGACAATTTTTTATAAATAAAGTGATTCCATCGTGACCAGTATGTTTACATTCGGATGAAATAGTTACATATCCTGGCAAGTTATAGGGAATTACTTCTTTCATTTGCGTTTCTGTTAAAATGACAATACTAGGAGAAAAATCAAGACTATCGAGAAGAATACAAAGCTCATCAAAGTGCCTTCTTAAGCTTCTTATATTCATATTAAGAATTGAAAAGTTAACGTCCTTAAAGTGATTATTTAGTTCACTTGTGTTTTTACAAATGTAATTTTCATACAAAAAATTTTCATCAGACATTTTGATGGATATAAGTAATTTTCACATGCAATGCGGTTAGATGGTCCTTTATTCTGAAGGTATGTCATTCGGCTGCCTTATATGGATGATTGGAGCTGTTTCGTCTTTTCTCATCATAACGTTACCGTTTTTCGCCCAGATGAATTTGTAGCCGAGTCTTGAGGATTTCGCCAGAAACAGGAGGTGTTTATTTAGTTGCGTTAATTGTTCGTTTATGAAAATTTTGTTATCTTCCGGAAAATTTATATTTTTAGTGTACAAGACACCATATTTTCTTTTTTGGTCGATGATTTTGTCCTTTGTTTCTTTGTTTTGGAATGATACAATTAAGGCTGGATATTTGTTTAAAGGGTTTCTGTTTCTGATACGATATATATTTGTTATTTTTGATGATTCCATTTCGCATTTTATGGTTTCCATTATATTATTGACTATTTTTGGTAAGTTTTCATTTTCTTTAAAAGGAATACCTTGTATCTCAATGTTATTTTGTTTGTGTAATTGTTCCAGTTTGTTTATTTGCTGTTTTATTTCGTTGTTTTTTGATTGCAGTTGTTTGATCAGTGTATCTTTCTTTTTATTATTTTCTTCATATTCATCAATTTTATTGCAACAAAATTCTACAGATTTCTTAAGATCTCTTAGTTCATTTTTAATTTGTTCTCTAAAAGATTTCATCAATTGTTCCGATAAATCTTAAAACTTTTTTCCATGAATTTAAATATTTTATTTGTGTTGTAGTCATCATCAGAGTCGCTAGATGGTGTTTTTTTTCGTGGTTTTCTTTTGCTTGCTCATTTTAATGCATTTGATGAAATTCACTAGATGGCGTTACACTTATTAATTAACTTATTAATATTTTTAATTATTATTATTATTTTTTTATTTAAAAAAAGTTTCTTTAACCGGGGAGAGAACTCAGCTCCTCCGCGACAATAGTAAGCGACGCTAAAATTGCTGTACTCTACGCCACGGCCTATTTATCCGCAACCGTGATAATATTGGTACTAATATGTGATATTAGCCTGACAGTACATAGTACAGTATTCTGTTTGCGCTTAAATGCGACAACACTTTCACTGAAGCACTACACAGATTTAAGATCACTTTAGGATACTGATCAGCGGGCGTTTTAATACAAGTACGCAATAAAAAGTTCACCACTGTTCCAAAGTTATATATTCACCAATATTTTTGGATTATTTCGGTAAATTAACTATTAAATATTGATTATTTAAGCAGAGCGATTTTTAGCGTGCACGCACAGTTCGAATGTAGGTACTCTACTGATTATTCACGTTTGATGTTAAAATTTCATTACTTAGAAATAGTAATGTTTATTTTAAATGCATACACCGAAAAGATAAATTTAACTAATTTCTATAACAGTATTTATTTTTACGGAAAATTAAAAAATAGTATGTATATAGCGCATTTGAAATATATAGAAAACAGTACGAACTGTATAAATGTGAGGGATGTACTGAAGGGTTAAGGACACTTTACAATACATATAAAACTTATTCTTTATAGTATTTAGGCATAACCCACGAAAAGCAGCAAGGCTTTTAGATGATTTTTTAATTAATCTGTCGGTAATTCATTAAAAATGATAAATCCTTTAAAATAGAGATTATTTTGGGTTCCCGACAAAATTATTTTTGATAGTCCAAAATCTCCACAGTTTCAGATTCAGATTTTAGATTTATTAACTTGAAACTCTCTACTGTATCTCTTCCGCATTTTCAAACATATTTTTGAAAATGCTAGGACATAATTGTTGTGATGTACCCATATTATTTGAAATCCACATTTAGGAATTCTTCAAGGCTGTCGTTTAGGTCCCCTTTATTTTTTCTTCTTTAATTAACAGGTAAGATGCAACAACCATTTTTGTCATAATTTTTTTGTTAATTAAATAACTAGTTCTCAGGTTAATTAGTTTGGTTTTGCGAACATACAGTCATTACCAGTAGAGTTAATTTGTTCGCTTTTTCGAACAGCTCATATAGTCTCATAGGAATCTTTGTGTCACCCTTACTGTCTTGGTGAGAAATATGAAAACACCACGCTTTATATTAAAATCTAGAAGTTAACCACATTAAAATGTGCACCTCAACGATACAAGGCTGTTAAGCGTTGTATGTCGTCTGACAATTATTAAGTTATGTGAGATTATTCTACAATGGCAAAAATGTTTTTCATACATTTTTTTAATAAAAAGTGTGTGTGTTTTTTTTATCAGTAATTTTAGTTAAGTGTTTAGACGGAAAAACTTAAGGCGACCCATTTCTTTGTACGTATGCATTTAAAATTTAAACTAAAAAAATATATGTTCCAATTATAAAATTTGAAAACATATTTCATCACTTTTTAAAAACAGTTGTTCGTTTTCGGATACTTTCAGTAATATTTCATTTATTTGAATTTTATTGCAAATACAAACAATTTTTCAAATCTTTGGACAGCGTCTTTAAGAAATGTAACGGTCGATATGCCTTAGGCCTGAGGCGTTAACTGCAAATATATTCATTATCAAATACAATGTATGAAAATAGGCCAATTCGACGTGATATAAAAACTCGGTAAGTCCATATTAAAATGTCGCTTTTAAGAGCAGATGTAAAACTCGTGAATCGGAAAATGTGTACCATTGTTTATATCTCAATTTTGTAGGCGGGTACTAGTACCGCCACCCAGGGAACCATTTATTGGATAAAAAACCTATCGGAATTAGGTCACTTCAAGGAGTTCGCTCCGTTTGGTGACCACGCAGGGGTGCCCGTGTTCATGGGGTGTGGTTTATCCGAGTCTTGGCGACAGATATATCTGCCCACCAACGGTGTGGTAGGCCGGATTAGAAGAGGCTGGTTGAAGGAGACCATATGACCTCTCCAGCACGAATCTCAGAATATCACCTTATACATCCGTCACTCCTGGTCACACTGACCCCCAGATTCCTACCCAACTATCATATTTTTTTCCTTCTCATAACTTCCTCCCATCCCTTTCCTAAAAAGATCCTTCACACAGCATCCTCAAAGTTGACATAGAACCTGAGGGGAGTTATCTTACTCATAGGTTCCTGTGTGAAGCTAATATACAAAATAAATTGTTAATTTTATATATTTTTTAAATACCCCAAACTAGGCAAATGCCCGTATCATGGTGGTTAAATAATACAAATAAGAACATATTGTTATACGATAATATAATGATGTACATATATGTAGTTAAACTAAAAATAATAAAATTGAAAATAACTAAAATAAGTTCAGTATTTGGGCAGCTGTCCATTTATTGGTGGCTGGCGGATTCGGTTGCCTCGGTGTTGTTAGGCAAATTGGGAGACGTCATGTTGGATAACAGCAGTCTCTAAAATCTGTTTCAGCTCAAGCGTCCTCATGTCCAGTCCAGATCTCAAGTCCAGTCCTCTGCATATACTTAAATCCTTCTTTTCTCAACAACTTGACTGTCTCAATGTCAGGGTTGATTGAGAATGTTTGGGAATGTGGAATCTTTTCTCCGATTTCCACGGCGATTTGTCAAAGTGTATCTTTCTTCAGTCAGACAATAATTTTATTCGGCAAGCTATTATGTCGAACCCAGAATCAGAATCAGAATAATGAAAGTGAGCGATTTATTTTTATTATACGTCCGAATGAAGCTCGTTCGATTAACTAACTAACTAACTAACTAACCATCACGCCGTTTCCCCGCAGGGGTAGGCAGAGAGGACGGACCGCCAAACAACTCGGTCTTGGCACACACTCCTTGCCTCATTCACATTCATACATCGTCTCATACATACTCTTCTATTGTTCTGACTCTTGACATGGCCCGACTCAAGTATCTGATTCACTTGGTCGTGCCATGTCTTCCTCGGGCGTCCCCGACTTCTGCTACCATTCACATTTGCATCGTATATTCTCCTTACACTCCTTTCTTCGCTCATTCGCTCTACATGCCCAAACCATCTAAGCGTCCCTTTCTTGATCTTACTCATTACGCTTACATCAGCCTTGCACTCTTTGCGGATATCCACATTCCTCACACGATCATACATGGTTTTACCACACATACGCCTCAGGGATCTCATTTCAACAGCATTCAATCTACTTTCATCCTTTCTTTGCCAGTTCCATGCTTCACTTCCATACATCAGGGTAGGTACAAGCACTCCATTGTGGACTGCTAACTTCGCTTCTTTGGACAATTTTTTGTTAGCGCCAACTGCGTTCAGTCCTCCATTAATGGAGTTACCTGCATTTACTCTTCTTTCAATATCTCTGTCAGCCTTCCCATCTCTCGTAAACATGCTTCCTAAATACACAAATTCATCCACCTGCTCCAAGTATTCCTCATTCACAGCTATATTGCACACTGTTTTCGTACTTTCTCTTTCAAACACCATTACTTTAGACTTGCTTACATTCATCATTAACTCATTCTTCACGCATACTTCGTTCATCCTAGACACGAGAGACTGCAGATCATCCATACTATTAGCAATCAGCACCGCATCATCAGCATACAACAGGCAACATACTTTCAGATTACTCAAATTCGCGCCCAATCCCACATCTTTCAATTCTTGCATACAATTATCCATGTATAGATTGAATAACCACGGTGACATTACGCAGCCTTGTTTAACACCTTTTGTGATATCAAACCACCCCGTAAAACCACCGTTCACCCTAACACATGCAACGCTTCCCTCATATAGAGACGCAATTGCCTGAGTCAGATTCGCATTCACTCCATACTTGGACAACACTTTCCATAGCTTTTTCCTGTCGACTCGGTCGTATGCTTTTTGTAGATCTACAAAGGCACAGAAAAGTTTCTGGTTTTTTGCCAGAAACTTCTCGGTGAGCATACGCAATGAGAAGATCTGGTCCATGCACCCCCTTCCACTCATAAAAGCACCTTGCACATCCCATATTTTATCCTTTGTTTCCTTTCTTACCCTTTCAATCAAAATTCTACCATACAGCTTGCCAACTGAACTTAGCAGGCTAATAGCCCTATGATTCCCACATTCCATACGTGACCCTTTACCTTTGTATAATGGCATGATCACTGCTCTTCTCCAATCTAAAGGCGTGTAACCTTCCTTTAAACATTGGTTAAAAAGATTGCACAACCATGTGAGAATTATACGGCTACCTCCTTTAAAATATTCAGCAGCAATATTGTCGAAACCGACAGCCTTACCATTCTTCATACACTTAATTGATCTTTCTATCTCATCCATGCTAATTTCGGTAACATTCAGTCCATCATCATTCATATCTGATTCGCCGCTAGAATCACTGTCACTCACTTCGCTTTCAAAGACTTCCTCGAAATACTTCATCCATCTCTCTTTTATTTTTTCCTCATTCGTCAACATTTTTCCATCTTTCGATTTTATTACTTTCATGCTTCCGGTTTCAGGGCTACACCGGGACCTTTTGACTTCCTTCCAAAACAACTTAATGTTTTCTTGGAACTGGTTTGTCATTTTCATTCCTTCTTCCTCTTCCAGGCGTTTCTTTCGTTCTTTCACTCCAACTCTTACTTTTTTCTTACATTCCTTATATACTTCTTTCGCTCGATCCTTCTCTTCGCTGGAAGCACTGCCAGCCGCAATCAGACATAACCATGCTTTCTTCTTCTCTGAGACCAGTGCTTTAATATCATCATCCCACCATGCATCACCTTTCTTTCTACCTTGCGTACTTATTCCACACACCTCTCTAGCAGATTCATAAAGACTCACTTTTATGTGGTTCCATGTTTCGTCTATGCTTAGACCATCCATTTTTTTCTCATTCAATCTCATCTCTGCACAATTCACATACTTACTTCTCTCATTATCGTTTTGTAGTTTTTCTATTTTGATTCTTGTTGGAGTTAGTACCGTTTTCACTTTAGAGCGCCAACCGCGAAAGAGGTTTACTCTTGACACCACCAGAAAGTGGTCAGTTTCAACCTCTGCCCCTCTGAAAACTCTCGTGTCCTCGGTAACGGCTCTCAACCTAGAGTCAATTACTACAAAATCGATAATTGACCTCTCATTTCCTCTTTCCCACGTATATTGGTGGATACCTTTATGATCGAAAAAAGTATTGGACACAAACAGGTTCCACTCTAAACATACTTCAAGTATTCTGTTCCCGTTGTCATTCGTTCTTTTATCCCCAAACATACCTAAGGCCGATTCAAATCCTTCACGTCTAATTCCTACCCACCCATTCAAATCGCCTGCCATTATAATCCTTTCATTAATATTTTTCAGTCTCATCACATCATTCACACCAGTCCAAAAATCATCTTTCTCTTCGTCACTCTCAGAATTGACAGGGGCATAACAAACAACAAGAAACACCCTTGTCAAACCGATTTTGAATCGTTCGATTAAATTTATAATATTTCGACAACTTAAAAATATCGGCTTCGACAAACTAAAATATATTACTGAATTATTAAAATGTTTTGTGAACAGGATAATCAGAACAGAAGAACGGATACGTGCGGACATTGTAACTGTCAAGTTTTAAGTTTTTTATTCGACTGTCGAACGTCGGTATATTTGTCTTTTACGATTCAACATAAGTATCAGTACCTGAAATGAAGATTCAGAAATACGAAAAATTTTATCGACTCATAAACTTCTTCCCTACACCGGAAGAATTCTAATTTCAAATCATTTTTGCTGACAAGCTACATCCCATTATATGAAAATAATATTATGCAATATACATATTTTTGAATTGCTTGTAACCCGGGCATTGATTTTCATTTTACTGACATTAGATTTACTGTATTGATAGGCACTTACTCAATTTAACTTTCTCGAATTCTGTGGGTAGGTTCCTTTCTAACCATTGCTTGCACTTTTCATATTCTGGATAATATTCGCAATATTCAATTGGCATAGAACAGTTTCCACAATATAGAACTTTAATAGGATACGAGACACCAGACCTGGCTCCCATAGAAAGGTCTACTTCTGTCATTTTTTAACCTATAAATTGAAAACTGTTAATAACGCCAATTAGAGAAAACAATACGAACAATAAGTGTTCTTAAACTGTTAGCGACCTAATTTTACCTTTGATAACAGACTTATAACTCGAAATCTCTACAAAATTATCAAAAAATATTAATTGTCTGTTCCAAATAGCGCAAAACAATAAAGTTACCAGTCTAATAAATCGAATAAGTCCATATTTTTTTTCGCTTAATGTCAACGAATTCCGGTAGGTACCGGCGGAGTTTAAACTGGCAGATTGTTATTTCAGACTTTTGATATTTCTGTCAAAACCAACAATAAAAATAATCATGCTCTGTAAAAATAATAATTAAGAAACAACTCATGTTTAATAAAAAAGAAGATTACCTACACAAATAAAAACAAAAAAATTAACTAAAGTTCATTTCTGTTCCGTTTTGGAATTTATTTCATTTAAGTTTTTAATCTTACAATATGTATAATATAAGATTAAATACAATATAATCTTTTAATTTTAATATTTAACTATTACAATAAAGAGAAAAACAAGAACAGTTTTAAAAAAATATTAGAAAAAAAATAATATAGGTAAGTAGGTACCTGTTGATAAATGGACAATATTTTTTCCAGTGCCTGAATCTGAACTCAGAACTCTAATGGCTCTTTATCACCTAATTTATTCCATGAGTCTCTGTGGTCAATTTAAAGAACGAAAGTTGAAGTCCATTCAGTCCAATTTCCGGTCATTCCGTGTCCTCGCATTCCTTGCTAAAATTTAACATAAAACGGTGTGCGGATCTGAATAACAAAAGAGGAGGGGATCCGACTAAGAAAAGGGGGAGGGCGGATCTGACAAAGAAAAAGTTGAGGTGGATCCGGCTAAGAAAAATGGATGGAGGATCCGACTAAGAAAAAGGAGGAACCCGGCAAAGGAAATAAAAGGGTGGATCCGACTAAGAAAAGGGAGAAGAGGATCCGATTAAAAAAAGGTGGGGGGGGGAGCGGATCCGGCTAGGAAAAAAGGGGAGCAGATAAAGGGGGGGGGGAGGATTTTCATTTACATGGTATCCCCAATAAGGGGGATATATGTTATTTCGTGAGAAATAGTTTGGATGCAGGTGAATTCTCTAGTTGATGTTTCGTATATATTTTTGTCAATTGATATCTGTATCTGTTTTTTCTCCTTAATAAAAAAAAAAAAAAAAAAAAGGGTACCAATACTCGTATATAGTCGGTGAAGGGAGTGAAATGTGAATTAATACTTTCACAAGAACACGTAAAAAGCACAGCAGGCGAAACATATTCTAGGTCGGAGGGCAAAAAATGCCTTTGATTTTTATTTTTCGGAATGTCAGTATCCTATCAATATTTAGATAGTACATTTAGTGTATTTATATAGTTAAACGGATATTTTTTAGTGCTGTTGAAAACGGAAACATTTAAAACATATCCTAGTATATAAATAGTAGCAGAGTGGACAAATGCTTCGGATTACCACCCAAGCTGTGCGAGTTGAATCCAATTGCACAAGCAACATTTTCCGCTCTTATAAAAATGTGAATTATCTGCAAAAAAAAAGTTTCTTCCTAGTCCTGTGTCCTCAGTGTGTACCATTTTCTTAGCATTCCCAAAGATGATACATTATGCCCTCAGCAACATATTTCCTATTTGCATTATCCTATAATGTTAAAAATATTGAGGTGTTGTTTCAAGTAACCTTTTAATTTATTGCAAATTGCATATTGGATTATTTGTGCAGCCCTGTTTTATTTTGCCCTGTCGTAAGCGTTCAAAGATGGTTTGAAAGGGAGTATATATATGAATGATGAGGGAGCGCGCTAATATTAAAAACGATAAGAATTAATCGAAAATGGTGAAAATATTTAATTAAACACGATTCGTTTGAAATAGAGCAAAAATCTCTGTACGAATGCTTTGGTTGCATTTAATGATAAACTGTGATTTTTTCATAGCTATAAGCTATAACATATTACATAAATAAAAGAACAAAATCTGTTTTTAATAATTTTCAGAGTTTACTTTATAATTTCTTTCTATCGAGGTAATGTCAAATAATTAACGTTTCGGCATAACAAATGTATGGATATTATCTTTAAAAATAATATATATTTTTTTAGAACTTAAAAACTTAAATGAAAATTTGTTTTAAATCGGTATAAATAGGGAATGCGGGGGTTTAAGAAAATACTCGGGAGGCCCTGCCGAGGTTTGATAATTTATACCCACCATAAACCCCCCTCATACTATTGTGTTTCATATGCATTAACGGCTTAGAAATTTAATTTTTCATTTTTTTTTAAATTTTAACTCTAATAAGGAACTTCAGTAAAAAATGTTATGATACTCACCCACCGACCCCCAGATTCTTACCCACACCACATACCTCTTTCCTTCCCAGATTCAAGACAGTTACCCCATGTATCTTCAGTTCATGTACGTTATGATGCTCACCCACCAACCCCCAGATTCCTCCCACACCACATACCTCTTTCCTTCCCAGATTCAAGACAGTTACCCCATGTATCTTCAGTTCATGTACGTTATGATGCTCACCCACCAACCCCCAGATTCCTACCCACACTACATACCTCTTTCCTCCCTAGATCGAAGACAGTTACCCCATGTACATTCAGTTTGTTTATGTTATGATACTCACCCACCGACCCCCAGATTCTTACCCACACCACATACCTCTTTCCTTCCCAGATTCAAGACAGTTACCCCATGTATCTTCAGTTCATGTACGTTATGATGCTCACCCACCAACCCCCAGATTCCTACCCATACCACATACCTCTTTCCTTCCCAGATTCAAGACAGTTACCCCATGTATCTTCAGTTCATGTACGTTATGATGCTCACCCACCAACCCCCAGATTCCTACCCACACCACATACCTCTTTCCTTCCCAGATTCAAGTCAGTTACCACATGTATCTTCAGTTCATGTATGTTATGATACTCACCCACCAACCCCCAGATTCCTACCCACACCACATACCTCTTTCCTTCCCAGATTCAAGACAGTTACCACATGTATCTTCAGTTCATGTATGTTATGATACTCACCCACCAACCCCCAGATTCCTACCCACACCACATACCTCTTTCCTTCCCAGATTCAAGACAGTTACCACATGTATCTTCAGTTGATGTATGTTATGATACTCACCCACCAACCCCCAGATTCCTACCCACACCACATACCTCTTTCCTTCCCAGATTCAAGACAGCCACCCATGTATCTTCAGTTCATGTATGTTATGATACTCACCCACCAACCCCCAGATTCCTACCCACACCACATACCTGTTTCCTTCCTAGATCGAAGACAGTTACCCCATGTACATTCAGTTTGTTTATGTTATGATACTCACCCACCAACCCCCAGGTTCCTACCCACACCACATACCTCTTTCCTTCCCAGATTCAAGACAGCCACCCATGTATCTTCAGTTCATGTATGTTATGATACTCACCCACCAACCCCCAGATTCCTACCCACACCACATACCTGTTTCCTTCCTAGATCGAAGACAGTTACCCCATGTACATTCAGTTTGTTTATGTTATGATACTCACCCACCGACCCCCAGATTCTTACCCACACCACATACCTCTTTCCTTCCCAGATTCAAGACAGTTACCACATGTATCTTCAGTTCATGTATGTTATGATACTCACCCACCAACCCCCAGATTCCTACCCACACCACATACCTCTTTCCTTCCCAGATTCAAGACAGCCACCCATGTATCTTCAGTTCATGTATGTTATGATACTCACCCACCAACCCCCAGATTCCTACCCACACCACATACCTGTTTCCTTCCTAGATCGAAGACAGTTACCCCATGTACATTCAGTTTGTTTATGTTATGATACTCACCCACCGACCCCCAGATTCTTACCCACACCACATACCTCTTTCCTTCCCAGATTCAAGACAGTTACCACATGTATCTTCAGTTCATGTATGTTATGATACTCACCCACCAACCCCCAGATTCCTACCCACACCACATACCTCTTTCCTTCCCAGATTCAAGTCAGTTACCACATGTATCTTCAGTTCGTGTATGTTATGATACTCACCCACCAACCCCCAGATTCCTACCCACACCACATACCTGTTTCCTTCCCAGATTCAAGACAGTTACCACATGTATCTTCAGTTCATGTATGTTATGATACTCACCCACCAACCCCCAGATTCCTACCCACACCACATACCTGTTTCCTTCCTAGATCGAAGACAGTTACCCCATGTACATTCAGTTTGTTTATGTTATGATACTCACCCACCGACCTCCAGATTCCTACCCACACCACAAACCTATTTCCTTCACAGATTCAAGACAGCTTCCCCATGTATCTTCAGTTCTTATTCTTAATAAACTTTTCAAATTTGGAATAGAGGATAAATTATTTGATATCGTTAACCGTCCCACCCAGGCGTCGTGAGTTTAGTTCCTCGGCTGGCTAAGTCCTCCATCACAATACAAGTCACATTTTCCGCGTACTTACTGTTATGTCTGCCTTAATTTGCAGATTTAAGTGTTGGGAACTCTTTGTAAAAAGTGAAAGATTCTACTTATAATTCAATATCATCTCACAGGTAATTGTTACACTCTAGCGACATCTGTCGGACTCTGGAGTAAGCTTTATAACTAGCGCCATCTATCGCTTAAATACTCAACTTTATTACACATACATCATACTTACTTACTTACGCGCCAAGGGGTATTTAACTCTCTTAAAACAAATAATAATAACGAAGTGCTGCTTTTCGTGACGATCTAAACCTCTTTAAACTTATTTAAACTTCAGATTACTGTATTCACATTCAAATTCATTTAAATACATTAGAAGATAGGTGAAAATTAAAGAAATTTTATCTTAACCAATAAATGCCACTTGATAATAAATAAGACTCACTATGAACTATTCTTCCCTCACCTCCGCCAATGAAATTAATGATCATGGAATTATTTAAGATTTAAATTTTCATTGTCTTTTACCAACCAATACAATAATAAATAAAGTAATAAAAATGCTTGGCTTGTTTCTCCGAGATACCACAGACTCAACATAAGGTAGGCGGCACATTACGCTATACGCATCATGGCTTGGTCTATCTTAGCATATCGCATTTTCGTATTTTTTCAATACGGGACGGTGCTGCCAAGGTTTGTTGTCTATGTGAGGATGTTATGTCAGCGCTCTTTATTGGCAGCAGACACATGTCAGCGTTATATTGGTGGCAGACACATGCCTGAACGGATGACGAACCTCGTGCTGGCACAGTTGGTCTAAATAACAAATGTAGATCCTAGGAAATAAATTGTACAGCGCCCTTGAGGTGATTTTTCACAAAAACGGCGCTCTACAAATTATCCAATTATTATTATTATTATTACGTAACTTCACTAGAGACGTCTGTTCTCGTGGGCGTTTTACAAGATTATTTTTTTTGCCAAGCTTCCACATGGGTCGTCTTTGAATATGGATTCGGGAAGAAAAAAAAAAGGATTCTGGTAACAGTTTTCGTACAATTTAAAATTGCTCATCTTGTCGTATATCATTTTTTTACGTAACTATATACTGTAGAATGATGCATGTTTATTTCGTTTTATTTATATTTAAAATATTGATGAAAGAAACTATATTATTTTTTTTTTACTAATTGTATGTATTTATTGATTTTTTAAGGCAATGGCAAAGGCAAATGACTGATGCTTTTATGTGATCTATGGTTAGGTCCAAGGTGTTGCAATGTTTTAGTACCGTCTAAAAATATTATTTCTTTTCTAATGAAAATTATCTGTATGAAATCGTAAGCAAGAGAATAATGATCGTGTAAAACAAATATTTTTCATAAGGTCCCGATGTAATTCCCGATGCAGCGTTGATATAGCTATACGAGGAAGAGGGCTGTATACTGCTCGGGTTAAAATCTTTACTAATAATAATATTTATGCAAGACTTCTTTATACTGGCTCCACTTTGTTCCAAACCTTAAAAACACGGTTATTTTCGCATTTCGCGTTTTGTTGCTAACTCCACGTTTCTTAAAATGACATTTCAAATATCAATGACTCGGTCTGTTTTGAATTGCATCTAAATTCGGCCAATTCGATTATGCATTCCGTATTTGATTCGGTAAACAGATATTACAATATAAAATATTCTTCTGATAATGCTGCAAATGGGTATTACTGTTTTTATTACATTTTCGCTTCGCGACCGAACAATATTTGTCAAATCAACCAGATTGTTAACAAAGTCCGCCACCTCCGTCTTACGACGATCGTAATACGTTCCTATTCCTGGGAGTCGGGCGGTTTAAATATCTTACTACTAATACTGCCATATTACGGCCGGTGTACGCAGTACGCTTACGCGCGATTATGAGTAAAATTTACTACTAACCCGTTCTTATCCCCTCGTATTATCTATTATATATTATCATACAAATTTAATACTATTACAAAGAATACTACATTTTAAAATTGACTGTCCCGAATTACTTCAATGTACCAATATCCATGTTCCCAAAAAATCGTGCCGACATTTCTTACCCTTTTACTTCAATAACACCAGGACACTAGCTTACCAAATTCTCCGATTCCGAGACTTCACAATCTGGGAAACAAATATTCTGATCTGGGTGATATATTTCATTTGAAAACTAATCAATATAAATGTTGTATATTCTATCACTTTTATTCTTCTAGACAGAAATAGACCTATGTACCCATATAACTTCTCCGCTTCTACTATTTTGTTTTGTTGAATCTTTTAAACTCAATTTTATGAGTGAGGATTCATTTTTGTTATTATGTTTACATTCTTCTTTATTGTATTAATTTTTAAGTGTTTACTCTGATACAAAATGCTTGTATTTTTTTAAAAAAGAAAAGCCCACTAGGGCGTGTAATAAATAAATAAATTATGAGAAGACGGCTAAAGCTTAAAAAAATAATTAACTTTAAGGTGATTTTAAGAAAAGCTTCTAACTATTACATTCACGACAAAAGATTTTGTAAAAATTTGTGTATTATAAAAGCTTTGTTCATATTTAAAGGAAGATTTTCGACGCTGCATCTGACAGAATTCTGACCGATGAAGCAATCATCAATGATGTCTACCGACACTCTCATACCGACTGTCAATTTTGTCAATAAGGATGCAACTTTCCATTCAGGGTAAGTATTTTATCAAAGTGGCCAATTATATCGGTATTTGGCTGAGCTCCTTGGCAAATCTTACTGGCTCACGGGCACGTTGGGTAAACTGTGATAACTTGGCTATAGTACCTAATTTATTTGGCGATAGTTAGTTTATTCTCTAAAACCGAGTAACTTGTAATTTATTTTAATTTCATCTGCATTTGTGAGAGGGGACAGTAATTATTTTTCGTTTTTTGATTTTCTAGATTCTTATATTCCATGAAGTGGTGAATCATTTAAATTTAGTGAATTTAAGAATAATGTTTTTTATACAAATAGAACGGCGTCTCACATTTTTTACCTCATATGGGTGTTTAAAATGTTACCTGGATATTATAGACTTGTGTTTTTCTCAGTAGGGAAAATTTCTAAGAACCCTACTAAAATTGCATGTTTTGGAGCATCATATTCTTCAGCTTCAGCACCATCAGTTGCCGACAGCGGCTATATACCACGTACGTACGTGTCTGTTTGTGTTATGTTGGGATCGGAGGGGAATTCAGCTGCTTATTATAGGGAATTCCTCCGCATTTGCCTGTAGAGATATGGAAAATCGCAGAAAACCATACTTAGGAGGAAACGGCCGTCTGTCAACTTGAAACAGATGCGGTCTTCAGTAACATCAGAATATGATGTCCTGCATTTTGAGGTGTGTGTCTGTTTTTATGTTTCTCGTTTTAACGCTAACAACCTTCTCTTCTTTAACACTCCTCTCAGGCGCTCAGTGGGAATCCACGCATTAGGAAATTCTTTTTAAATATAGTAGTTTAGTAGTGCTAAGATTTTTTATTTACTCAGTGTTTTATTTTTACTTTTATTGTGAATACCGCACAACAGTCCCAACTGTTCCCAACCGTCTGGAGCCAGTGAGAATCTGGCATCCAAAATTAAGGTACGTTGTGAGGCAGCATGTGTTGAGAGAGGGAAGGAAATGAGGAAGGGAACTGTGGGGGAGTAGACGGCTATTCTGATTTCTTCACCAAATACGGCTAAAGCCATTTCAAGCAACATTTAAATTCTGAATGGTGGTCCTACACCAAAGTAATACTGAGAGTATCTTCCGTTTTGGAACGTGCCGCAATTATACCTTATATTATTTAAAATGAATAAGTTGTAAAATAACACGAATTAATCAAATTAAATTTTACTTTCGCACGCAGGGATTCGAACCCATGACCTTAGAATTACTTGTGAAGAACCTTAATATCGTAATGTCATAAAGATGATCTTAACAATGGCGTATGTGTAAGTTTATGCTGAGAAATCACCTGATCTATTTCATACAATCAAAGAGAAAACCTATGTTTTTTTTATGCGATAAAAACCCAAACTTTATTTCAACTCTCGTTTTATGAGAGAGACCATAGATAAGAATTGATGAGAACCTTGGGAATTTAGAAAAATGGTCCATTTTCTTAGCACTATTTACACGATATCTGAAAAATAAATGTTTACCAAGTTAGGAGATTATGATTTTGTTTTCTTAATTATTTTTCATTTATTTCTCATATTCCTGTTATTGTTTTTGGGTAAAAAGCAAAATGAATAAAATAAACAGATTTTTGTAATTGCTTCCTCAATTACAATCTTTATAATTAACAATTACTTCCTCAACTCATTCACTACGTAACTACGGCTAGTCTATCTTCAAGTTACCTCATGTCACTAAAGATGGATTGTTTCCGAGAATATGAACAGTTCATCAAATTTCAAAGATGATTTTCAAGTTCTGTGAAGGTTCTATTATTCTATCATTATTGGCCAGATGTTTCACGATACTAAAATTATAACAGAGTTTGGAAAGAACCTTTACAGAACCTAAAATATTGACTTTGAAGTTTGCTGAAAAAGAACAACCCATCCTAAGTTTTAAAATGCATTTTAATCTGCACCCTCCTGACGCGTATTTTGGAATTCTTTCAAATATTTGAGAAATAAAATTATTTGGCATTCACATTACAATAAAGAAAATTCGTTGAAAATTTTTACTTTAAAAAAAACTTGAGTGTTATCAAGTTACCTCAGTTTACCCTACTACGCATGAAGATTTCTGCACGCAATACTACTACTTTGCTATTATTATTACCCTCGTTGAGTGGTCAGTGGAGTAAAAGAATAACTGACTTATTGCATGCTTTTTTGTCCTATTATTTTGAAAATATGATGCACATACATCGTGAGTTCGGTTAACGCATCTCGGTAGAGTGTAAAAAAGTGACAAGTGAGGCCTTTTGTCGTAGCGCTGTAAAAATAATGACATATTTATATTTTGGCACTAAAGCATTTTAATTTGATATTATTATAATAATTCGCTTTTTATTCCAGCGTGGTCGTTGTGTGCAATACATTATACGTCATCAGTGGAGTGCAGTTCATAAATGATGAAAAGCTGTGCCTACTTTAGGAAAATGGCTCAGGAACTTTAACTTATAATAATAATATTTGGATGATTTTTATAACGCCGTTTTTGTGCAAAATCACCTCAAGGACGCTGTACAAATATATAATACATTTTGATAATGATCTATTATAATGCGAGAGATAAAAAAGAAAATGATAAAGTAATGTTAATAAGGCAAGGCTTTTTATGCATGGTACAAAGGATATTAAATTATTATGAACAATAATTACTCGCTTGAAATATCCATAAAAATTGAAAGTATCTCCCGAAATATGCCGCCGACGGGAATTGAATTGCACTGAATTGAACTGATTGCCGGTCAGGTGCTCTGAACCAATAAGCTACGTCGGCTCATTCCCAACCCACCAAATAATTCAATATATGCTGGTATTTTAATCAATAATTATTGCTTATTATATTTTTAATGTAAACCTGTAAAAAAACAACTTTATGTTTGGTCGAAAGACCTTGTTAGTGCTGAATTTCCCAATAGATGGCGTCGAGTTATTTTTACTCGGGAGATATTTTCAATGTGTTTGGATATTTCAGGCGTGTAATTATTGCTTATGGTAATTTGTTAAAAGAAAATTAATTTAATTAGAACATAAAATATCGGTAAGCAACATTTACTCTCATTCTTGAACCTGGCAATGAATACTTTATCTATGCTTATGACGGTCCGTAACTACGGGACTTCTGTTATAAGAAATAGTTCACACAAAACACTAGTGGTGTCAGAGCGATTGAGATAATTTAACACAAAATTTTGCAAGAAACAATAGATTTTTGTTGTAATTATCGTGTTTTATGTAGTTAAAATACGGTACTTGAAGGCTTTAGTTTTTTATGCAACAAAATAACAGTTTCTTATTTCAATAATAGTAACTCTTGTATTTAAAACTATTTTTATACCCCCGATATTATTTTCTCTGTCCACAAACAATCGTGTTTTATGTAGTTAAAATTGGGTAATAACTGAAGGCGTTAGTTTTTTATGCAACAAAATAACACTTTCTAATGTAAATAATAGTAACTCTCGTATTTACAACTCTTTTTGATACCCCCGACATTATTTTCCTTAGTCACAAACAATCGTGGTTTATGTAGTTAAAATAGGGTAAATAACTGAAGGCGTTACTTTTTTACACAACACAATAACAGTTTATTGTGTAAATAATAGTAACTCTCGTATTTAAAACTCTTTTTGATACCCCCGACATTATTTTCCTTAGCCACAAACAATGAATCGCCGAATCGTATTTTGTTGCTAAGTCGCTAATCTCTGATCGCTAATGTGATGATATTCATTTAAATCTAAGGAAATATACATATAACATTTAAGATTTTTTTGTATATCTGAACAAATTTTTTCATCCTCTTTTAATCTCCTATTGAACTCACAATGAGATAGGCCACGAATCGCAACTGATTCAATGTTGTTCAATCGAAAGTACCTACTGCATTCTTAACGCTTGGTCATAGAGCGATGCATGCCACTGCCCGTTATAATAAAACAATTTATTTCAAATACGTTTATTACTTATATGAGACCGACGATCATCCTTACTAGTTAAGGTGTATAAATTTTAGTTTTCTGTTAACAATACATTAATGGTTTTTTATCTGTTGTGTAAAATTTGAAGCACATTAATTAGTAAGGCTGCGTTAATTTTAACTTAATAATCAGAAAATACGCATGAAGTTTTTTCTTTTTTCCACGGTCAAAATCTAGTAGCAGAATAGGTAGTGTAAAAATTGTATCACGTATGTACCGCAAATAATGGCAAGAAATTGTTCGGCAAACACCTGAGAGAACAGAGAACCTACCACAGTGGCCGTTGTCAAGCGCGATCAGGAATAAAAAGTCTTTATTTCCGTTAAAACGGGCCACTTACTTAACTAAAGGCCTAAGTTCAAATACTTGAGTTAAAGAATTAACCCTAAAGTGGTTTGATTGGTATTATAAATTATTAGTATTATAAAACTCTAACTAAATCAAATTGATCATTAATCTGGAGTGAAAGCTTTGCCAATCTTAAAAAAACGAAACGCAATAAGAAATTAAAAGTTAATTTCTGTAAAATTTATTTTATCCATAAAATTTTGTAAGGAACGTGTTCCCTCATTTATTCAGATGGCCACAACAATCAGCGAAAGACGATAATAAATTGGCCATTTTCAAACATTCGAACAACAATAATTCATTCCCAAACTACACACAGTCTACCGTTGGTTAGAGAACAATTTATTATTTAGTTATTTCTAAAAAGGTAGCAGTGGTCAATGTGAAATGCAGTTGAGTAGCTCCGTTGATTGGCACGTTCTGAAAATATGTGGATTAAGTTGTAGTTAAAAAGAGTTAATCTAAAAACATTTTTCAGCGGGCTTCTAAGGTGTTGAAATCAAGCATTAATGTTAAGAACAAGAATGGATGCAGGAATAGACAGTATAAGTATTGCCTCATATACAGATAACCTCTTTCTTACTTTTTCTATTTCTAAGATGCTAGTATTTTATGTACACCGCTGCTAATCAGACCTTGTCACCAAGATAGATAAATGGAATTGGCTCCACGTTTTTAAACTTCAATAAGTAATTATTTTAAATTATAACAAAGAGAGGGACTCCGAAATAGGTTGGACATGTAGAACCGATAGACGGAGAAGTACCTAGTGCAGAATATGTGAGATGGAGGTGTATGGATGATGAAGACGGAGACGTCCAGGAAGCCATTGTACGAGTAAGTAAATCAAATACTGGCCAGTGTATGAGTTGGCATCGCGTTTGCGTCCCACCCAGGCGTAGTGTGTTCAATTCCTCGGCTGGCTAAGTCCTCCATCACAACACAAGCAACATTTTACGTTTGCTGTGGTGGTAGTTTTTTTATACATTGTCAAGATATTCATAACCCGGAAATGTTTGTTTTTTATTTATAAAAAAAATAGTAATACCAATATTTCTTGGTGTATCGATAATCGAAAAACAGAAGAGTATGTGTGAATGTGGATAAAAAAATAACGTGTGATGGAGTTTTGTCAAATCTAGTCCACTCCTAGGAAGATTTGATCATTTGGCATGATGGTTAGTTTGTATCCCAAAAAACGCAAGAAATAAATGAACTACATACAATTGCATAACAGATTAAATAATACCTATCACTCTAGATTAATAATTATTATTGTTGAACATCATGTTTGAGATTTAACCCCAGAGACTCCGCGAGGGTTGGTTGATTTTGGCTTGCGCCGTGTTCATGTGTGACAGGTGATATTCTCACCTGCCTGTCCTGCTCCTGCCCTTCCTCTCTCCCACTCTGGTCTGGCGTGCAGTCCTCTAGGCTTCCTCGCAATGCAATCAATACCCGCAATACATTTCTTTCATTTTAAACGCTCTGGCGCAAAATACCGAAGAACGATTAAAAATATCTACTGTATAATAATGATCTATTTCTTCGCTGGAAAGAGTCACAGCTGTATTGATAGGTTAATTCAAATCTTTCTCACTGGGTATTTCCCCATCATCTTGATAGCTTATCCTTAGATTTTATATTATTATTAACTATTTATTTATTTGTGAAGTCCAAGTTTACTATTCTATAGTGGCTATTGTAAAAGTTAGCTGAGTTCTTTACCTACTGCGAGTATGTATTAGTTAATTTATTAATGTACGTTATCCGACAGATAAGCAATCAAGAGGATGGTGAAATACCATCTTAGTAAAATATTCATGTATTTTTTTGTTACATATACATTTTTAATAATTTTAATTTAAAATATTTTTAGCAGTATTGCTTACATGATAATGACAGTCCTTTCATGTTAATTAATACTAATAAATCCTAATTCAGGATTTCTCGTGTTTGTTGAGGAAGTATTTTAATAAATTGTTGAGAGACTGTAGATCTTCTATATACCGTCAGAAATCAGCACCACATCATCAGCATACAATAAGCAATATAATGATGCATATGTATATATATATGCAGTGTTTTAATTGGACAAATGTACCTACATATGGTCAAATTATTATTATTAATTTGTTTTCGAATAATTTTATGAGTAAAACCTCAAATTGTAGTATTAAATATTTAAAGACAAAATTAGCGATTCTTAAACGAAAATTTAAAACAGAAAAAGATACGGTCGCTTCTAGGACTAGAGCCCAGGAGCCTATCTCCTTCGGTCATATTTAACTGAATCATAATTTGAATAAGAACTACGAACATTATCTTCATTTTCTCACCGCACATTTTATTGGCTGCTGTCTTTATGTATGGTCGAAGATTCAATCCGAAATCAATGCTATATAGAGAGTGTCTTATAAAATTAAAATAGGACATATATATCCTATTTTTATTTTATATTGTGCGACATCTATCGACTTTTCTGCAAGTCTAGGATGTTAATTCTATAGTCGTATATACAGTTTACCGGTTAAATAGATGATAAATGCAAAAATATGTTTGGAAATGTAGTAATAGTTAGTAGTAATGTTAATATGTAGTGTTGTAATGGTAATGTTTTATGAACACCTCACTTGGAGAAACTGTGCTGAGGCGTATGTTTTAGATAATGTGTTGTTGTATAATAGGTTTGTAGCAGTTAAAGTAAATCATAATAGTAGGTATGAAAAAAAAAAGTTAAAAAAACTACGTGAAGTGAATTCAACCCTTTCAGACCTGAATCAAAACTGACAGTGGTATAACATATTTGATGTTTGATAATAATTGGTAGAGGTAATTGAAAATTTTTGTGTGTCCATTTTTTTCTATAGTTTAGTAATAATTGCTACTTTCATTTGAAATAACATTAGGACTCAAAGGGCGTCTTTCACATAAAATGATAAATCGTACAGTGTATGACAAAAATATGAAATTTTAAAAAATTACATAAAAATTAAAAAATACCTTCAAAACATCAGAAAAAATTGGTCGAGATTATAGACAAAAACCACATTTCAAAACATAAAAAGAGCAACCGCCTGAACTATTAACTAAAATCAGATAAAAAATATGATATAGCCAGTTATACCAGCAATTGGAAAATGAAAACCACCAATTTTTAATCGCTCTATATGGTGAGGAAAAAATTCTGAAATCAATGTACTTTCAAATATACACACGGTATGAAAGGGTTAATGAAGCAATTAAGAAAAAAAATTAAATAGCTGCAAGAATTTAAAAATATTACCATTAACTGAGGAAACTTTTTTTTTTACTTTTATGACTGGAGAAGTTAACGTTTGGGCCTACAAGACTACATTGACTGTATAAAAATAATTTTTTACTGTTATTTTTTCTAAGTCAGTTGCACGTGTCTTTTTTCCCTAGGAGTTGAGGATAGTGCGAGCGCAATATTTAATAGCCTTTTGTTGTAAGAAGGCAACTAATGATCTCTCCGGGGAGATTGGATAAGGGTAGAAGAACCCCTGTATTGTATGTAGGTACTAGACACATCCGCCATTAAGATGGAGGGTAGCAATAATTTATTGACTTTATCTATAAAATTGTAAAATAAATGAGTTCAATATAATTTCGCTGATTGAGACGTCCATATTAATATCATTTTTATTCAAGAGTCAAGATAATTTATAGTTTTATCAAGATCTCTCATTGTTAATATTTTGGGTGGATACATAGGTACATTTATTTGATTTAATATAATTTTAATTTAACCTTAATAATAATAACGTTAAAAATTCAAAAAAAGTTAGGTTATGTGTGTGTTTACAAAAAAAGCTATTTTTCTGACTTCTTGTCTAATTGATCAAAATATTTTACTTTTTGAATTTCTTTCTTTTTTGAGACCCTAAGGAAAATAATTTCCTTCGGGGCCTACGTAATCTTTGGGGAATTAGTGTGGAGGGTCTTGAGAGGAGAGGTAGGTGTGAATTTAGGTCTTTATTGGGAATTTATCGAAAGGACCGCCCGTTTCTGCACAGAGTCGTGGGTTTTTTCACGTATAAGGAAACGCCTAGGAGCCAAAAGGCCTTTTTAGAAGCTGGCCACATAAGTTTTCTTTCAAATCGGCACAGATCACAGATGTTGGGAATATTTTTTCGGCGTTATGAACCATGGACATTATTTGCAGCGTTTGTTTCTTCTCTGCCTTCTCCTGTTGAAACCGCATGGTGGTCAGTAAATAATAAGACCGTTAGACCCGATATCCTGAATTCCCACGCTTGAATGAGGGCTGTGCACTGAATATTAATTAGTTCGTATAAAATGGCTATTAGATGGCAGCTACGGAAGCAGCCCCTATTCAGGTGTTCGAAAACTAACGTCTTAACAAAATTAAGGTTTTCCGACGAATTGTACGACAATAATAATTAATGCTGCTTTATAGATTATATGGGTCTAAAAAGAAATAACACCGTGAGAAATACATAATAAACATTTTATGATGCCATCCAAATGAGCTTTTTTTAATCTTTTTATTAAAAGCGGCCTTGTGGTGAATTTTCACAAAAACGGCGCTATATAAATCATCCAAATATTATTAATATTATTGGTATTATAATTAGTAGTTGATTACGGTTATTTTTTTATTTATTAATTTTCGGGAAATCGATAGTTTACGTTTTATCAGTTTGTACAAGACGTGTACCGTGTACGTATGACAAGGCATTTTGGCTATACAGGGTTTTAAGGGACGTACTTGACTTGCTTTAACCAGTGATTCCTGACATTATTTGAAGTAAAAAATGCGAATTAAATTTTGGAATCCATTGACTTTTTTTAGGTTTTTTTAATTTTTTTGGTGTTTTTGTTCTGAGTTCCCAGAGACGTCAGAACTGTAAAGCGGAGATATTCCTATGTTCTTGAAAATGCCCAAAAAATGTCTGGAATCACTAATTTCTTTTAATGCCAATTGCATCAGCCACAAACTCTCTCCGTAGATTATTTTGGACTAGCGCAGAACTGTAAAAAATTACCAGGTTTTTCAATTCCAATTTTTAAAATTCTGTATTTATTTTTTTAATTGTTCGTAGGTATCTAGTAGGTCTGATTTTTTCAAACAAACAGTTTCAATTTTTAAACAACACTTAAATTCAAAGCAAATCAGAGTTCTAGAGTTCATTGAATCGGAGTTCAAAACACAACCGTAATCAATATTTTTAATGATTTGATGAGCATGTCATAATTATCGTCTTGCTACGTTCATGTAAGGTTCAATAGCACCCATACATTAACCTTCATTGTAACATTCAATCTTTGTAAATAATAGTTAGTTTCAGTTATTTAACGCACAAAAAGCCTGCCGCGCATCCATCCAACTCAGTGGAGAGTCGACCAATCGGGGACCGCGACTGCAAAGCGAGCCAACTTCGACCTTCACTGATGATGGAGTAGATTGGCTAGTTGTAATATACACGAGACAGGTGAACAAGCAGGTGAACAGGTGAAAACCTATGACCTTATAACTTCGTTTGGACAAATTGTAATCGACCGACGGTTACGATTTTAATTGTTCCAGTGTTAAGTGTATTCGCACATGCGGCTGTGTTGGAGTTACGAGGAATTTATTCAGGGTAATTCAAAAGATATCAACCAAATTAATTAGAGTCACTGATCCCTTTATTGTACGTACGAATTGCAGTTGTCATTTGTCCGCACACACATGCCCTCTTTCATTTCGTTCTGAAGCAATCACACTATCGAGTTATATACATAAATACTCAATATTAATGATTTATACTGTAATTAACTAGAAACTTCTTGTCAAAATCGAACAACTTGTTTTAAAATTTAAACTGCTCGTTAATCTTTCACTTTTATGAAGAAAATAAATACTGATACATTATAATAATTCACTAAAATATAGTAGAGCACAAATATATTAGAATATTCGAAAAAATAAGAAAACATCCTTAAATATTGTCCAAATAGACAACAATGGCCAAATGGACAACACATAGTCAAAATTGACCTATTTTTTGTGTCCAAATTATTGTCCAAGTGGATGGTTAAAGTACTAGGTATAATGTATATGTAATATGGAGAGAAAAAAACGATAAAATATGGTGATATACCTATTTATTGTAAAACATCCATAAAAATCCTCAAATACCCTTCAAGTAGACGATACAATAATTTGGTGTAAATGTCCAAAACATGATTTGAGATTTTCATTAGGACAAATTTTTGAGACTTTCCAGGAATCAGGAAATATACCCGTTTCTAAAGATAGGTTGAATATAAAGCTTAGTGGCATTTTTAAAATTCAACACATCCTTTTAAAAAATATACTGGATGAAAGTCTGGCCCAAGTGAATGTGTATGTTTCATGTTATTTTTCTTCTTTTATTTATACTGGGTTTTTACAGATGATCACACTTACGTGAGAACAATCCACTTATAAAAACTCAGTTATTGTACAATTACAATTACAAATCTACAATTAAATAAAGATACAAAAAATTAAATACAGATACATACAATTAAATACAGATACATACAATTAGAAAACAAAAACATCAAAAAATAAAAATAAAATACACAATCATATACAAGCTCGCTCAAGTAACACATTACATTATACATTATTACAAGTGGTAAGAGGCATAAGAAATACGAGAGGTATGCATAGAGAGAAAATTGACACAATGAATTAGCTAATATTTTTTAATAGCGCCAGAATTTTTCTTCTGAATCCGTACAAATTATCGACGAAAATATCTATTTCAGCACACTCTATCTTGTTATATAGTCGACACATCTGAGTCAGAGGGCTAAAGTAGGCGATATTATTTATAAATGTATTCAGGTGAAAAATATTATGGCGTCTTAAACAATGCGAATTGGGGACATTTATTTTAATATTGCTAAGACATAATGTAGTATCAAGTTGACCGTGAATAATTTTATGTAAACATATGAGATCAGTCAATTGCCTTCTAGTTTTAAGTGTATCAATCTTGAAGTAATCACGACGTACGTCATATGATCTAAGATGGTCATGTAATCCACATTTGAAGGATAACATTCTTAGCATTTTTTTTTTAATGGATTCTACAATATTTTCATATTTGCAGTAATGTGAATTCCAAATAGAGCTTCCATATTCAAGTTTACTTCTAATTAAGGCATTGTAAAGAGTTAGAATTGACTGAGGATCTTGGAAAGGTTTACATATTCTATGAATAAATCCCATCATTTTTAATGATTTGCACTTAATGTCGTTAATGTGTACATCAAATATGAATTTAGAATCAAGAGTGATTCCTAGATCTCTTATTGAAGATACTTTTTTGAGAATAATATTATTAATAACATAAGAAAAATCCTTTATAATTCTATTTCTAGTGAAGTTTAAAATGTAACATTTTTCAACATTTAAGTGCATATCATTGACAGTACACCAGTTATTAAGTGTGTCGAGGTCGTTTTGAAGCAGTTGATGATCGGAAACAGACTTGATTTTACGAAAAAATTTAAGATCATTGGCGAAAAAAGCATAATCACAATTTAATTTCGAGCCAAGGTCATTTATGAATATAAGAAAAAGTAGGGGCCCAAGATTTAAACCCTGTGGTACACCGGAAGTTACAATTATAGGGGATGATTTGTATCCATTAATAAGAACTAATTGAGTTCTGTTATACAAATATGATTTCACCCAGCGAAGTAGATCTCCATGTATTCCTATTTGTTCAAGTTTTTTTAATAAGATGGAGTGATTAACTTTATCAAAAGCTTTTTGGAAATCAGTATAAATTGCATCTACTTGTAATCTTTCATTAAAATAATTACATACATAATTACAAAATTCCAAAAGATTTGAGTTAATAGATCTTTGAGGAACAAACCCATGTTGCCTAGTGCAGAGAAGGGGCTTAAAATGCGAAAAAATATTTTTATATATCAAAGATTCAAAAACCTTAGCAAAACAGGATAATATACTGATTGGTCTATAATTTTTTACTAAAGATTGGTCTCCCGATTTTAATACTGGTACCACATGTGCTTTTTTCCACAGATCAGGAAAAGTTCCCGTGATTAGGGATGCATTAAAAATTATAAAAAGCGGTAAACATAAAGAGTCTGCAAAGCAACTGACAAAGAAAGGAGGAATATTATCTGGGCCTGGACCCTTGTTGGAATCTATTTTACTCAAAAAACATTTTATTTCATCTGCACCAATATGTATTTTACCCAAATTGCTCTGATTGTGTTCAGTTATGTTTGGCATTGAACCATTAGTGGATGATCCCGAATTGGTATAAACAGATGAAAAATATTTAGAAAATATGTTTGCTATGTGTTCACCTTCATTTACGGAAATATCGTCAAGATGCATTACTTTAGGAATACAATTGGTTTTTCGTAATGATTTTGAGTATGACCAAAACACCTTTATGTTACCTTGCAGACCACTTTCGACAGAGTTGATGTATGATTTATAACATTCGCTTTGTATTTTTTTTGTAACTTTCCTTAAATAAGAAAATTCTCTATAATCTGACTCGTTACCATGTTTTTTTACCTTAAGTCTAATGTTGTTTTTTTTCTTAAGAAGAGCAATCAATTGCTGATTAAACCAGACAGGATATTGATTTTTTGTTTTAGTAATATATTTTTTAAAGTGTTTTTCAATTATTTCCCATAATTTTTCATAGAACAAGATCACCATACTATTCACATTTTCATTTTTAAAAAGAGTTATCCAATTAACAGATAATAGATCCTGTCGACATTCATGAAAGTTTCCCTTCCTGAAGTTATATTTTGAGTCACTTCTATTGATTTCTAAAAATTGATCTTTATTTTGTTTCACCATTATTTCAAATGAAGGGTGATATTGATCCAATTTGGTTAAGCCTGGTGCTATATGTATATCTATGTTAACTTTATCAGAGAAAACAAGATCCAATAAATTTTCATTTGTATTTAGTACATTATTGAATTGATACAAGTTGCAAATTGATGAAAGGTTGACAAGACTGTGTGCTTTCATGCTTTTATAATTAGAAGGTGAAAGTACATTATTTTTAAATGAATTGTCAGGTAACCATTTTATTTCGGGCAAATTGAAATCACCAATAATAATAAACTGTGAATTGGAAATTGAATACTTTAAATACAGATCTTGTAATTTTTCAATCTGATTACAATAATTGTCTACAGTTACACTAGGAGGAATATAGAGGATGCAAATAAAGATGAGCGAGTTGGAACGAGACTTAATTACAAGCCACAAATCTTCATTGTCACTCTCCCATTCCGTTTTTCTGGATAAAAGAAGTTTTTTAGAAACGGCGGCTAGAACTCCGCCACCTTCTTTAGACGCAGATTTGGTTGACTCACGATCTCTCTTAAATACTATATATCTGTCATCAAACAGTTCTTCACTAAACACTGTTGAGTTCAGCCATGTTTCAGAAAAACAAATAATGTCATAATTATTGATTAAAATTTCATTGCGCACACTTACGGTCTTTGTTCGAATACCCCTCACATTTTGATATAGTATATTTAATGCATCAACAGCCACTGCCTCGCCATCTTTTTCCGTATGATTAAACGCCATAGTCGATGGTGGAGAGATCCTTCAATAAAGCCGCTTTGTACGCCGGGCAGTCCTTATCTCCAGTGGGGTGGGCCCGGGAAGCTGCAAGCTTTCCGAAACGTGCGCATGTAGCGCAACTGAGTGCTGCAGCAGCAGCGGGGCAGACCTCGCGCGCGTGTCCTTCTACACCGCAGTGAGAGCATCTCTTTGTATCTTTGCAGTACTTGTGAGAATGTCCTACAAAGTCACGCACACCGCAAACGGTCCAGTCCACGAATACACGACCTTGTTGCACCAATGCATGACGAATGTTAGCGGGCACCGAGTACACTCTGTGGCAAGACGGTCCGGTTCGAGCTCCAGCCATATGACTAAGTTTGCACTTGGATGCACACTCTTTAAAGTTGTCACCTTCAGAGATTCCAGAGAGGGCATTCTTTAAAAATTTCTCATCCGATAGTTCACGGGGCACGTTAAAAAATATTAACCTTGGCTGCCTCCTAACTGGAAGACGGGCACTCAGCAAGTCAGAGCTGGATATAACAGGATCATTTAAAAGCCTTTCTTGTTCCTGGCTGCTGGCAGTGTGGATAATGACTCCTTTAATTTTATTAATTGAAGATTTAACATCTGATTTGTCTATATGACTTATATCAATGTTTTAAGCTCCCTTCACATTCATCTTGGAAGCAGAAATGGGATTTAGTAATGGAGGCTCATTACTGTACACTGATTGGAAATGAGTTGCAAATGCATTGGCTACATCCGCTCCTCTGACTTCCCGATCACCGTGCATCATGATGTCTGTTATACCACTATCCTTGCGTAGTGATTTTACGTAGTCCCAAAATGCCTTGGGATCATGCTTGATATCACTTTCTATTGAGTCGACATACGTTCGGAATGCTATATGAACATTCCTCGGCTGGCTAAGTCATCAACACAATCAACATTTTCCGTTTACTGTGGTGGTAGTAGGAGTTTTTCAAATATATATATATATATATATTATTTTTTTTTATAGCTAGACAAGAGTCCCAACTGCTCCCGTCTGGAGCCAGTGAGACTATGGCATCCCCAATTGGGGGATGTTGTGAGGCTGAAGGTAAGTGGGGAAGGGAAAGAGGAAGGTGGGGAAGTACCTGGCTATTCAGATCTAGTCACTAAACACGGCTTAAGCCATTTGGAGCAACGTTTCAATTCTGAATGGTGGTCTTACACCAGGGCGATACTGGTAGTATCTTCCACTCTGGAACGTGCCGCAAATATACTATATATTATTTTAATTAATTAATTGTGAAATAACACAAATTAATCAAATAAAATTTATTTGCGCACGCCGGGTTCGAACCCGCGACCTTCGGAATGGCAGTCCAATGCGTTACCACTGGACTATGCCGGCCGTCAATATATGTCAGGGTATTCGTATCCCGGGAATGTTTGTCTTTCTTTAAAAAAAATATTTAAAAAAATATATTTATATATTCCGGGCCTCTTCAAGACCCGCATTAACAACTCCCTTCCTGCAATAATATAAAATAATTTATTGCAATATACTTATGATATCAGTGTCGTGCCATGACTTTTCCAACGATTTTACAAAAAGGAGAAATGTTTTATATATTTTTCAATGGAACATATGTTGAAGAGAAGAGCTTCGGGCGTGCGTTGGTTGGTTCGTACAAGCTTAGTATTCCGTGCGTTCGATCTTGTTCGCCCGATCAGAATAACTGAATGCGGATTGAACTCACTTGGTTGGGGAAAATTACCTTTTGCCTTACATCTGTTCCGCGAGGATTTAGTTCCAAGTGGATATTGAGATACTTGCAGCATTATACTATAGTCCGCTTCACCTGTTTAAGTTTTGCCGATGGAGGGATGAGATAGGCCAAGCAGTCGATTGACATACATAAATTATATCTACCCATAAATTGTAGAATTTACTTCACGTTTGGCGCCTCAATGTGCATTGCGGTTAGTGCACAGAACATAGAGCTCACCAAATAAACATTTATGTAAGTATTAAAAAATATCAAAAACCAACATATAATAACACACGCTGCCGGAAAACAGAAAGGGATTATTAAAACACATGAACTGGACGGTTTACGAATTACTAACTTAAAAATGGACCAAAATATATCTCGTGAACCCAAAAAGAATTGTTAAGTAATTAAAAGAAAATAAAAAACTTCATATAAAACACTATTCTTATTTAAAAAGTTATCAAAATGTGCTATAACCAATGGTTTCTTCATCAGGATATCACGTATGCTGAAAATTAACATGTACAAGAATAGACAAAACTCTGGTAAAACCGTAACTCTGACATGGATTCCTGGATATGTTGGCATCGTGGGTAACGATATTGCGGATTCCTTGGCAAAACAAGGAGCATCCAACCCTCATATTGTTACCCTCGTAAACCATATTCCCATATCTGTAAAACCGTAACTCTGACATGGATTCCTGGATATGTTGGCATCGTGGGTAACGATATTGCGGATTCCTTGGCAAAACAAGGAGCATCCAACCCTCATATTGTTACCCTCGTAAACCATTTTCCCATATCTGTAAAACCGTAACTCTGACATGGATTCCTGGATATGTTGGCATCGTGGGTAACGATATTGCGGATTCCTTGGCAAAACAAGGAGCATCCAACCCTCATATTGTTACTTTCGTAAACCATTTTCCCATATCTGTAAAACCGTAACTCTGACATGGATTCCTGGATATGTTGGCATCGTGGGAACGATATTGCGGATTCCTTGGCAAAACAAGGAGCATCCAACCCTCATATTGTTACCCTCGTAAACCATATTCCCATATCTGTAAAATCGTAACTCTGACATGGATTCCTGGATATGTTGGCATCGTGGGTAACGATATTGCGGATTCCTTGGCAAAACGAGGAGCATCCAACCCTCATATTGTTACCCTCGTAAACCATATTCCCATATCTGTAATTTTTTCGATGCTCAAAGATAGATCCTTCAATGTTTGGTTAGAGTATTGGCACATTGTTAGTCAATCCAAGAGAGCCTGCTATGTCTCAATACAAAGGACTATCTCATCAAAACATCTTTTCTCCAAAACATAAATTTTATCACTTATTTGAATGAGGATTAGAATGTTGGAATGAATTATTTGTTCCGTTCCTTCATTCCTTTTTCAAATGTGCTTTTACTCCTCAGACTGTACATTAAGTGGTCTAGAAGTGGGAACTTTAAATCACATGTTTTTTTTACTGTCTCTCTCTAAACAAATATCCTCTCACCTATCAAGCCTTAGCTAAAGTTTCCTCCCTCCATTCAACATCTCATCTTTTCTTAGTCTAAATTCGTCTGCAATCTTCCAATTTGCCAATTTTAACAAAATAATACATAATTTCACCTTTCCTCTCTCCATAATTTGAAATGATAAGCTAGAACACTTCTGGGTATCGATTCTCCAATCCAGGCCGTTCGCAATCGCCGTCAAAAGTGCGTGCGAGTACATTGCTCGACATTCTTATTATTGAGTCTCGTCGACGGTACATACTTACACACACCAAACGTCAAAAGTCGTTTCACTCGAACGACGAGTGGGTCGAACCACTCGTTGTTAGAGTGGAATGACTTCGTCGAGAATCGAGACCTCGAAGGGTGAAATCCAGAAACCTAAAAAACTAATTGACAAATAACTACATAATATAGACAACAAATATTGCAATAAGCGGCGATTAATTACGTAGTATTATTTTTTTAAATTGTGAAGAATTATCATATTTGTATAGTAAAAAGATTTTTAAATTTAAAACAACAGAAGCAAGTAGCAATCAAAAGGTCTAAATAACAAAAAAACACATAAATACATATTACGTATTAATGTCAAAATAAATTTAGTAGAAGACTATTTAATAAGATGGTTATTTAATTGACTATTCACTTATTCACCCCAAAAACTTCTGACATTTTGCAATGTACTTCTCTTAGGAGAACTGTCAGAAGACAGATTCCAGGGAAAAATATTTTCGTATTACAATTGATTCCAGATAATTTCGTTATTTTTTAAGTATTTCCAATTAAAATACAGTTTTTATAAGACTCTTTCATATTTCAGTATTACAAATCCATACACAATGACAAATATTAACATTATGAACGCCAACAAAGTTCAATTGGACAAAGGTATTATAAAATTGACTGCCACCTCACTTTTTTCGTTGAATGTAAAAATATGTATGTAAAAATTTGCAAACCATGACAAATATTTTTCAAATGCTAAATATTGTTTCATGTAATTATTTCAAAATTTTCGGCAAGGCTTGCAGTAATTTTTACAATGCAAACTGAAAGCGCGGTATACTCACTGTAATACAAAATGAAATACTATAACTTTTATGAGACGGTCTCATAAAAGACGGTCCGGCTGGGAGATATATCTCACAAAAAGGCTCTACGGTCGTTTACTGTCTGAATAATATCTCCCAAAATTGCCCGACTTGTTTTCAAAATGATCTAATTGTAATCCCATTGTACTTGCATGCTAATAGTTGTAACCAAAATATTGTCATACGTGGTTTAAAAAATATTGTCTTATCGTGGTTGGTAAATTCAGAATAATGAATAATGGATGAATAATAATATTATTACTCAAATACCTAAGGTGTTTCTTATCTCCGGTATTAACATGCATGGAATCCTAACCCATATAAAACGATACTGATTTGTTTAAAATATCATGCTTATCCTTGTATATTATAGTACCTATAAAAATTTCGTTGAATAGAATTTGAGATGTTTTAAATTACTAAACTTGAAGTAAATGTAATTATTTAAAAAAACAAATTTTCTCCACTTTTAATTGTAACTTATGTGTAAATACCACCGGATAGAAGTGGGAATATATACTTGTAATAAAGTTTTCAATAAATATTAGGTTTTTTTAAATCACCATCAGTCAGTCTACTCCGGCGGTTCCAAACTATAGCCCGATGGAAGTTTTCAGTAAAAATTGAGTTTGGTATAAATTATATTTGGTTCAGGTTTGGATTATCGATACCTGTTCTAAATTCACAAAAGAGTCGGACCATATTAGGTTACCTTTTACTTACTTATTTCGGCTTTAGGTCGCTGATCAAAACCCAACCACCTTCCCTTGTAATCTACTTGTAACATGTGTTCTTCGCTCTAAAATATGTGTCTACCGACGGACGTACGTAACACGGAGTTCGGAATATTTCTGGGTGGTGGTATATGATATAAATAATCCGTATATCCATAGGTAATCATATTTAAACCTCGATTGAAAGAAATACTTTCAATCAAGGTTTAAATAACCACCTTCCATCTGAAATATTATTTTACTGTGGTTTGATAAAACCCTTCAAGCCACAAAATTAAAACTTTACAGTTAACGATAAAAACGAATTGAAAATCTTGAAGTTTAAATTTGAATGCGGTTTTTTATTTTTCTAAATTTTGATGTAAAATATTGCAATGCCACTTATAACTATGAGACAATTGGGGGTTGAGCAATTTCTTCTACGGTTTTCTAGATGTAACCTAAAAACTTTGTAGGCATAAATTTCGCAGTAAAAATGCCAAAATTACTTTACCATGTTGTGTTTTGAAGACTATTCTATATTATAAAAACACTGAGAAGTAACATTCCCAAAAAATGTGGCTTGAAAGGTTTTACGTTTTACCAAAACAGTCACTATAAATTCATGCACATGAAACTGGACAATACTGCCATCTATGTAAAACAATCCACATTATATGTTGATGCTTCATTCTATTTGACTTTGTTTGTGACTTCAACCGATAGATGGCAGTGCTTACCTATTGCATTAATACTTTATTAATATTTTTTTATTGAATTTACATTTTCTTCCAGTGAGACCCCTTACTCATGCGTACTCACCATCAGTGCTACAATCCATGGAGAATTGGAAGAGGTGCATGTATATTCAATTATTTCAGTATTATATTGAATATATGTATATATTTTGTTTCTGCAATAAATAAACCATACACCTAATTGTACCCTTCGCAATGGGCTTGTACCGATAAACAGTATCCATATAATATAATGGCTTGGGTTAGAAATTTAGTAGAGAAACCCTCCAGGGCGACTTGGGAATGTCACTGTAACACCATAGAATGTCCTAACGTTGAGACGATCCATTTCGCAACTTCCGAATCGTTCAGCTTATTTATTGTATAATTTCTGCTAAAATTGTGGGATTTGTGAAGCTGAAAGTTTAAATAAAGAGCACAATGAAGACATCACAACCAGGACTCATTAAGAAAAAATATTTTCTTTTAAATATTTACGGCAGCAATTAATAATAATAAATAATAATAATTGGATGACTTGTATAGCGCCGTTTTTGTGCAAAATCACCTCAAGGGCGCTGTAATTCCGTAAATTTGTTTTTTTTTTTTTTATTATTTTTTGATAATTTATGTAAGTTATCAAATTATGTCTGAATTTTTAAACCAACAGTTCCAATTATGAAAACGACAATTTTTTGTCAAAATATTATTTTATAGGTAGGTACTGTATCGCTTGACAGAATTCTTTACATAATCAGTTCCAATTTTGAAAATTACACTTTAAAAGGAGTTTATTGAACCACTGCAAACCACAGTTACAATGACTCGCATACCGACCTACAACCGAAATTAGTATGTTTTATAATTACATACATCACTTTCGGTTTTACGGTTCAATGAACTCTAGAACTTTTGCTTTAAATGTAAGTGTCATCATTTTCAACATTGGAAGTGTTTCTTTTGAGAATTCCGACAGGAGGTAAGACCTAACGGTAAAATAATATTTTTTAACAGATTATTATTTTAAAACTGTCCACGATTCAGACTATCCCCATTGATGAAACATGGAGCGAAAAAATTGGTTTCCCTTTTTAACCTCCAATTAATCCAATTTGACTTCCACTGTGGAAGCTACAAGCCAAAAATGTGTATATTTTTGGTATAGCTTATATTGTAGGTGATAGGCATTAAAATCGCTTGACAAACGGAGTCTAGAAACGTTCGACTTCAAGCACGAAACTGTTTTTTTTTATCTATTTTGTAAATAATTTTATAAGAAAGCAAAAAAGTGAATCAAGTGAAACTGTAACAGATAATCTTAGCTTTAATACTGTAATTGTTACGCGTTTATACCTTTCTCTTAAAAAAAAATTTTTTTTAGTAGTATACATTTATATTTCTTATCGAGTAATTCATTTTTCAATTTGTATTCTACTCAAGCGAAACGATAGAAAAATCTTCAATTTATCTAAAGCATATTTTTTGGTATTCAAAATGTACACCAATTCGTTATAAAGATTAATCAAAATAGTGATTTAGCATTAAGCCTCTCCTTAACGCCCCACTATAGGAAACTACCAAATCTGGTCCACGCGTATTGCTACTTGCGTGATAATAGTGGCATACATTACATTTCGATGAGATATTAGTAAGCAATAGCGCATCTATGACTTCCTATATTTTAAATTTATATTTTCAAGCATCATGCCGAGAAGGTTTAAAAAAATAGTTCTTAATATTTTTAAAAAATATATTTTTCTTAAAACATACATAAAAATTATATTACATGGCAGTGTTTAAAAATATTATTTATTATAAGATGAAATCTTAACTTTAAATAGATTTACATTTCACTGAAGAGAAAATGAAAGATGTGCGATATTGAACACTAGAAAATCGTAAATTTTCATAGATATTATTTTCATCTTAAAAGATTGGCGGTTGTTCCAGATTTTGGCACTGATATTGACTAGAGTAGAAGCAGATCATTCATAATATTGACGAAAATAAACTTTAAATATATATATGTATTTATAGGGAAAAACTAATAGCACCAAATCATTGAAAAAAACTGGGGTTTCGGAATTAATATCAGATATATGCCTTAAATATATGGAAAAGGTATTTAATACCGAAAAATGTAACTTAGTTGAAAATATATATTTCTTGCAAATTGTACGGTCACTCCCAACTTTATACATAGCTTAAAAAATCTTATAGGAACCTATAAATTAAGAATCTTAAATAATTATCAAGCTTTGTAATGTTTTATAATATATTTTAAAAAAACGCCTACTGTAAGATGTAGGTTTATTAGTTTGTTTCATTTTAAATTGAAAACAAATCTTATGACACTCGTTGAATTACTGTTTTATTTATATTATATTAATTAAATCAATTTTAAACCGATTAGGCACGCAGTAAAAATAATAAATGCAACAATCTTTTGGAAAAAAAAATTAACAGGAAATGACCACAACGAGTTTTTTGCTAACGAATTTATGGTTATGAATAGAAATAAATCTAATATTATGTTATTTGTCAAAAATAATCTCAACTACGTTTTACAGAATTAGTTATGGACGCGATAATTGAATTTACCTGTAATAATAAATCTGGTAACTACATGAACAAATACAATCGTTTTAATAACGATTTCCTATGATTAGTAAACATTTATTGATGAACAGTTTCTTTATATTAAAAATGTGTCTTTGTTACGAAGCATATAAATTATAATGTAATGAAAAGTATTAATTACGTCCACGGTTTTTTGGCAATGAATAATGGTTTTATTATTACCTTACTGAAAAATGATTGCATCGCCATGTGTTTTTTTAATCGGTGCTGAAACGGTAATAAAATAAAAACGCTTTAAAATGGTTGTACTTTCGTCTCTTCGATTAGAAATTAATATTGAAATCAATGACAATACATCATAACAATGACGCGTGCGTTGGAAGAGGTACACAATCTAAAAATAATACATCACTTGGCAATGAACACGTAAGATAATGTAACTACATAGTTATTTTGTTGTGAAACATTCTTTGAAAAAGCGAAACTGAGCAAAAGAATCATTCTCGATAATACTCTTACACAAGTAGATTAATCAGATTTGATCAGAAGAAGAGTCGTGTTTTAGAAAAAAAAACATTGGTGGAAACCGAATACTTGAAAATGACATTTTTACTTAATATAAAATGCCGATTTGTTTGAAGTAATTTGAAAATTTTCTAATCTATTGCTAAAGATCCTAGGTGTTTTTAATGCAAACGTGACATCTCGACACGCGCGTCCTAAGTGTACCCGCTTTGAGGGTCTGTTTCTGGGGGATGCTGAACTGTTCCCGGTCTTCGATGGTCGCCAGCCAGAAACTGAGCTTGTTGGCGAAATAATGGCAAGTTCCTCTGGCGCCATTACACTCAATGAAAGGCGTAGCTCGGAAGTCTTCCAGGCAAGAGCCGGGGCTGGCCAGCGCTTGGCCGCCTCCATGTCCTCCCGCTGCGGTGTGCTGAACAAATAGAAAAAACACGCGTGAGACTTCACTAAATCACTTTTATTTAAATACTGACAAACCAAGAGACACCACTTACCATGACGAAGCTGTAGCCTATCCATAAGCTATTCCACCCATTGGGACAGTCTGGCACCTCTTGCGATTGACTGTGCAGAGCGATAACGTTGGCCGGCACCTCGCATACCACACATCTAGATATGTATTGCCGTATCCCCTCTTCTTCCACAGGCATCATTGGAATAGCTGCGCTCGTGGACAGCCAATAAGATTTGTCGTTTCTGCTGGCGTAGTTACAAACGTTATTGAAGTCACAAAACAGGAACGGCATGGTGCTGAACTTTCTTACGCAAGAACCGGCGAGACCTAGATCTTGGTTATGCGCTTTTTCATCACCTTCAGTGTACAGAAGGGAGTAACCATCCCATACTTTAATGTGACCGGGCTGACATTGGGGCACTTCTTCTGTCTGGGAGTGTTTCACCAAAAGAATTCCAGTGAGGTAATCGGGAGTTGATTCGCATGCAGCTCCAGGGTATCCCCTTTCACCGATTTCTCCTATTATTCCTTCCCTTCCTTGTAAACCAGGTGGACCAGTAAAGCCACGCTCTCCGATTGGGCCAATAGGACCAGGTAGTCCATCTAATCCGGGGTTACCCTTTTCGCCAGGATATCCATCTTTTCCTGGTAAACCAGGTGGACCAGTAAGACCAGCTCTCCCAGGAATTCCAGGAACTCCCGGCAATCCTTTATCTCCTTTTTGTCCTGGGGGTGGTTGGTACGCAGCCATACCCTTATCTCCCTTTTCTCCTTGTAGACCCTGAAGACCAATTTCTCCAGCAAAGCCTTGATTTCCTTTTTCGCCTTGAAGTCCTTGTAAGCCTACAAGTCCCGGCTGTCCTGGGTATCCAGGATCACCTTTTGGCCCATCTATTCCTGGACGTCCACTTAGCCCTGGAGGTCCTGTTTGACCTTTCTGACCCTGGATACCAAACAATCCAGGTGGACCTTGATCTCCTTTATGTCCTGTTAATCCTCTTAGACCAGGCTCTCCAGGTCTTCCTGGTAGTCCTTGCAGTCCATCCAATCCAATAAACCCTTCCCTGCCTTCATCACCTTTCTGACCCATTATGCCTGGAGAGCCGGGTAGTCCTGAACTGCCTTGTAGTCCAGGGAGACCTACGAGCCCTTCTTCTCCTTTAGGTCCTGGTGCCCCTTGTAAACCATCACGGCCATTCTTGCCTAATATTCCAGGCAATCCTTTCTCACCTTTGACGGTAAGGCCTTCACGGCCTTCGGGACCAACAGGGCCACGATCACCTAAAAAACAGAGATATTAGTCACGGAAATATTTTTTGTATTTACTCAAGTCAAAAAATGAATTAATAATATTGTTTTAATATAATATAGCTTCCATTCAAAGCTCTGGTAAAACTGTAACTCTGATTTGGATTCCTGGACATATTGGTATCATGGGTAATGATATTGCGGATGCCTTGGCAAAACAAGGCATCCGCAATTGGCATTTTTTCCATCATCAAAGATAGATCCCGCAATGTTTGGTCGGACTATTGGCACATTGCTAGTCAATCCAAGGGAGCCTGCTATGCCTCAATACAAAAGACTATTCCATCAAAACTGTGGTTTCAGCAATTCCCTCATTTTTCCAAAAAAGAAATTTCTTCACTCATTCGAATGAGGATCGGACATTGTTCCGTTCCTTCCCATCTTTTTAAAATTCGTCCTTAAAATACGTCCTTGACTCCCCAGATTGTACATTCTGTGGTCTAGAAGTGGGAACTTTAGATCATATATTTTTTGGTTGTTCCTCTCTAAACAAATATCCTCTCTTCTATCAAGCCTTATCTAAAATTGCCTCCCCTTCATTCAACATCTCATTTCTTCTAAGTCTGAACTCGACTCCAATATTCATTATAATTTTGAAATTTGCCTATTTAAATAAAATTAATATTTAAATTCACCTTTCATTTCTCAATAATTTTAAATGATGGCCAAGAACACCCTTGAAGGGTGAAAGCCAGAAATAATAAGAAAAAAAAAATATTGTTTTAAAAAATAATTCAGCAATGTACGAGTATTTAAAAAAGATTTTTTAGTTTTAGAAGTTTTTTCAGAGAAGTTTACAGTTAGTAAAATGATTATTATTTACCTTTCTGTCCCTGCAACCCTTGGAATCCTTGAAGTCCCATAACACCCTGGAATCCTCGCTCTCCTTTTTGACCTTCCAACCCTCGTAAACCGGCAAATCCTGGTAATCCTTTTTCTCCGGGCTCTCCTTCGTAACCGGGAGTTCCCATATTTCCCTTGTCCCCTTTGACATTAACGGTTGGTCCAGAAGGTCCACGATCTCCCTGGAGACCTCTTTGACCAGGAGGACCAGCAGGTCCTTCTAATCCAGGCAAACCTCTTTCACCCTTTGTTCCATTGAAACCATCGCGGCCGGGGAATCCACGGTCTCCCTTCTCGCCTCTTATGCCCGATAATCCAACAAGACCAATTTCGCCATCGTATCCTGGTAAACCATCAACACCAGGTTCTCCCGGCATACCGATATCGCCGTCTTTACCGAAATCTCCTTTACTACCCGGAGTACCAGGGTAACCTCGATCACCCTTCTCTCCCGGCATGCCATCCAAGCCACTACGACCATCGCGTCCTCTGTCACCTTTTAGACCTCGAAGACCTTGAACGCCTATACCTGGATATCCGGCATCACCCTTCAATCCTTCAAGGCCAGTTAATCCTGGAAGACCGTCCTGGCCTCTTAAGCCTGACAAGCCAGGCTCACCCTTCTGTCCCTTCTGTGAAACTGGACCAGGTTCACCCTTTCTTCCAATTGGTCCGACCAAACCCACATCTCCTCTTGGACCAGTAAGTCCAAATGGACCAGGTGGGCCAGGAGGACCCTCCAGACCCCTATCGCCCTTGGGTCCATCGAAACCTCGCTCTCCAGGTAACCCTTCTATTCCAGGAGATCCATATGCACCAGGCAAACCAGTATTGCCTTTGTCTCCTTTACTACCAGGAATACCGTGTAATCCAGCAATTCCAGGCATTCCGTGCCGACCACGTGATCCTGGGAAGCCCTTCAATCCTTCAGGGCCTGCAGTGCCCTGTTCTCCTTTGCTTCCTGGAAGGCCAACTAATCCTTGTCGCCCTGGTTCGCCAGGGTATCCTTGTACTCCTTTCATGCCATCGATTCCAGCTCTTCCCATAACACCTGGAATTCCAGGAGGTCCTATAGGCCCAGCGTCTCCTTTAAATCCTTGAGGTCCAATTAATCCGGTTAGTCCTTCTGCCCCCTGCTCTCCTTTTTCTCCGGTGAAACCCTTAGCTCCCGGGAAGCCATCTGTGCCTGTTTTTCCAGGCACTCCTCTTAACCCTTTCTCTCCTTTTATGCCCTCAGGCCCTTGAGGTCCTTGTGGTCCTACAGCAGGAGAACCAGGTTCTCCCTTAATTCCCTTAGGTGAAGAAATACCGGGAAGGCCTTGTTTTCCATCTCTGCCTGGCTCACCCGGGAAGCCCATTGGACCTAATTCACCTTTTTGTCCTCTTGGGCCTGGTAAGCCACGCGGTCCAACCGGACCAGGGTTTCCGGTTAAACCAGTCAAACCAATTTCTCCACGTAATCCCTCTAATCCTTTTTCACCAGGGTATCCAGGTGGACCTTGAACACCAGTGTTTCCTTTCTCCCCAGGATAGCCTCTGTCCCCTTTCATTCCTTCAGTTATGTTTTGAGGGGCACATTGACCAGGTTCACCTTTGTAACCCCCAAGTCCTGATAATCCCTTCTCACCCTTTCCACCCTTTTCTCCCGGGTAACCTCTCTCGCCTTTGATACTAAGTCCGTTTTCCCCAGGAATTCCTGGGTTTCCTGGTGAGCCGGGGATACCTTCAACGCCTTGATATCCTCTTGGACCGGTGTCTCCTTTTTGTCCAGGCATTCCAACAGGTCCATTGTCTCCTTTGGATCCATTATAACCTTGTGGTCCGACCGGGCCTACCCTTCCAGGTAAGCCAGTCTTTCCTTGAGGTCCCCTTTCACCCTTCACTTGGTTAAGTGGGACCATCGCATCTTCACCTCTACGTCCTTCAGTTCCAGGGAGTCCCATATCACCTCGTTCTCCCTATAGAGGGAAATATTATTTATGTTGTTTAGTTTATTTGATATCGGTAGGGTATATATAAACAGAGATCGACAAAAATTTTCAGTGTTTTTTCTTATTATTCATAAGTTAACAATAAAGCACCCCAAGGTTAAAGAATTTATGAACAAATATGCAATGAATTTATTTGATAGGTGTATTTAATTAATTTTGTTCAAAATTCTGCCTCAATATAGGTTCCCCTAGTGACTGGTTAGGCAGGTTATATCTAACTTAAATCTACCTACCATTATTGTCTCTTTATTACTGTGCCATTATACACATTTGCTATTACTGTTCTTATATATCTAATGTTACGTTGAATAGAACATACGTTTTTAATCTTGTTAAGTTTTTTTAATGATTAATAAATTAAATTTTAAAAAAAATGGTTTTAATAAAGAAAATTGAATAATAGAATCAATTTTATTCTTTTTTATCGTTTAAATATATGTGGTTCATTCACATGAAACATTTATGGGTTCTTAATTTATTTATTGAGTGTAAATTAGCATTAGAGGCTCTCAGACTTGAAAGTAAACAGTATTTATGAAAAGAAAAGTGAAGTAAGTGGTACACATTACACTAATACTTTATGAAGTCTGGATAGCGTCGTAGTGTTGTGTTATTAATTTCCTTTCATAATTACGTATGGCATTTTTGTTAGTTAGGTTAAAAATAATGTATTTACCGGTGGTCCTTGTAAACCAATTGCGCCTGGCCTGCCATCTAGTCCCCGCTCGCCCACCAGTCCAACCTCACCCGGGGGGCCGCGGGGCCCGTCAGCTCCTGGCAGTCCGTTTCGGCCACGGTCCCCCTTGGCCCCCGTCTGCCCTGGCCGACAGTCTGAGCAGCGCCCGCCGACGTCTCCCTTGGGTCCAGGTGCGCCTGGGATACCGGGGATACCTGACCGCCCCGTCACACCCTTTTCACCGGTGGGGCCCTGTAGCCCCGGGGAGCCAGGAATGCCGTAAGCCGAATCTCCCGGGAGACCCCTCACTCCGGTGTAGCCGTGTTCTCCTTTCTGGCCTTTTTCACCGTCGGCTCCCATTTTTCCATCTGTGCCTCGATTTCCCTAAAAATATGATTCGTTATTTAAAAATTAAACCTACGTGTGTTATTATAGAAAGCATACTGTGTTTGACTTCTAAAAGTTTTAATAGATCGTAAAATCATAGAATTTCATCATACCACAATAGAAAGGCCCTTTTCTCCTGGGTAACCTCTATCTCCTGGGGAACCCGGGGGTCCCGTAAAACCTGGAGGTCCGGTTAGCCCGGGGAAGCCCTGAGAGCCCGACTCGCCCTTCATTCCCTTCTCGCCCGGAGCTCCTTCTTGTCCGGGGGTTCCGGGGACGCCATAACCGCCGACTGGTCCAATAGGTCCACGGGGTCCATTTTCACCTGTTTAGGACAATTATAATGTAAGAATTGGGTAATTTCAGTTTACAAAGAAAGGGGTTTAAAAAAAATGTTTACACCTAATAAGTATGAATGTTGAGGTTTTGAGAATTATTTACTCTTTTAATGTGAATATCGTACAAGAGTCCCAACTGCCGGAGCCAGTAGGACTATGGCACCCCCATGGGTAAGGGAAGGAGATATTTTTTTTTTTTTTTTAATTTTTATTTATTTTATAAAATACAGTATAATGTTTAAATTTACATAGTAAGAACATATTTCAATAAAAATTAACATGTTTACCTTTACAAGAGTCTAAAACTCGTGTGTAAAGGGAAAATAATAAAAACTTAACATACATATGTAAATAGAGATGAAAGAACATGAAGATGAAAGTACCTGGCTATTTATATCTGTTTACCAAACACGTCTAAAACCATTATAAGCAATGTTTCGAATCTGAATAACGGTATTTAACCAGGGCTCTAGAGGTATCTTCCTCCACCAATCTTTATATTAGAATGAAATATAATTTAAAAATATGATTTTTTATTATACACACCAGGATAACCGTCTTCTCCTTTCGGTCCACTTTGTCCAGGATAACCTCTGGGTCCGGGTGGACCCGGTGGCCCAGCGAATCCCTTGCCACCGCCGGGCAGGCCAGCGGGGCCTCTGAGACCCGGATTCCCTGAAGGACCGTCTCTCCCCGGTTCACCCTTGGATCCAGGTCGCCCGGGTAGGCCCGAGAGACCATCCATTCCTCTGTCTCCTTTTTGTCCCATCGGACCCGGTGCTCCAGCATATCCATCTCTTCCCTAAAGAGGAACTCATTTCATTAAATAATTCGCATTAAGAACTGAAGGAGCCATTAAAAAACAAGCTTTTATTTTAAAGGTAGCTAATAAAATATCAGAGGTTAAGTAATTTGTGCTCTTCCATAGAACATTTCACAACATCGAACATGAAGCACTTTTATTTTAGTTTATTGGGGAAACAGACAGTTATAAATATTTTACACAAATAATTACATTTTACACGTTTCCATGTACCAGTTTCCACATAGAATTCATGGTACATAAAGAAAAACACAAAGTAAAAACATAAAAAAAGATATCTCACACAAAGCAGTGGGGGAGGATACATATAATATGTATTGTATTACTCAATATGCATTTAGTAAGCTGAACTAAGGACAAATGGAAAATATCGGCGTCTGAAAATATATTATTGTTTATAATAAAAACACATAAATTTGTTTTTGACCACGATAGTTTTATTTTCACTCTACCGGTTTCGGAAGATCCCTTCCTTCGTCAGGAGAATATTTAAAACTAATCTACTACACAAAATATTGACACATAAATGCAAAAATGTTAAGTGTTTGAGAGAGATGTCGACAAAGTGGAAGGGGTAATTACGGGAATTCCAGGAAGAACAGAGCGGTTAACTGGAAATATGTCAAGAATAGGACTATAAGACAGATTAATTTGGTTATTTATTATACTGGAGTTATTATTGATGGCTTTTCTTTCTATACTGATAACAACTTGGGAAAATTACTTAAAAATACTAAAGATAAAGATCACAAATTTAGCCACTCAGGCATTTACCAACTATGTTGCAATGATTGTCAATCGTTCTACATAGGTAAGACAACTAGAAATATAAATATTAGAATCACCGAACATTTAAGATGTTTAAATAACAATAATTTTTCAGAGTTTGCCAATCATCTCATTTCCACCGATCATACTTTTAGTAAAGATACAGGGGTTAAAATTCTTCACCGTAGTAATAAAGGCAAAAAATTAGATAATTTAGAAGCACTTGAAATCAGAAAAGCCATCAATAATAACTCCAGTATAATAAATAACCAAATTAATCTGTCTTATAGTCCTATTCTTGACATATTTCCAGTTAACCGCTCTGTTCTTCCTGGAATTCCCGTAATTACCCCTTCCACTTTGTCGACATCTCTCTCAAACACTTAACATTTTTGCATTTATGTGTCAATATTTTGTGTAGTAGATTAGTTTTAAATATTCTCCTGACGAAGGAAGGGATCTTCCGAAACCGGTAGAGTGAAAATAAAACTATCGTGGTCAAAAACAAATTTATGTGTTTTTATTATAAATAATGATGAGCCACAAAGTGAATGCTTTTTACAATTACGTTAAATTATATATTATTGTATTTTGTGAATGTCCTTCGTTTGGAATAATTTGTTTGACCGTGTGTTTCTAACTGGACAATGGAACATTTTCCAGAAAGTAGTCGTTACCAACATCATTGTGGATAATTTTGTATTTTGTGCATGTCCTTCGTGTGGAATAGTTTGTTTGACCTTGTGTTTCGAATTGGATAGTGGAACATTTTCCATAAGGTAGTCATTGCCAACAGCGTTGCGGATAATTTTGAGAAAAATTTTTTTGGTCGGATATACATATTATCTCTTCTATCTTCTGATTGTTTTTGGAATGGGAATAAGTCTTTCAAATGTTGGGGTGGTTGAAAGGATTTAAATTTTGGGGTGGTTGGAAGGATTTAAAGTCTATGTGTTTCTGAACTTTTTTTTAATTCCTTCTAAGCTTTCAATATTAACGTTATATTGAGGATTCCATATTACTGATCCAAATAATAAAATTGAGCGAACAAAGACAAAGTATTTTTATAAAATGAGGTGATCTGAATGGTTTCGTCACTCTTATGATGAATCCTAGAATTTCGTAGGCCCTGTCACAGATGAATATGTAAAGGTACGACAATATTTCAAATCCGCTTAAAAACAATTTAAAGATTGATAATGAAGGTAATCTTAAAAAAACCACCAACATTTTTTACTGAAACTCTTTTACACAATATTTTATTTAATAATAATTGGATAATTTGTAGAGCGCCGTTTTTGTGAAAAATCACCTCAAGGGCGCTGTACAATTTATTTCCTAGGATCTACATTTGTTATTGTAATGTGTAAAAATACACAATATTTAAATAAAAATAGATAACTTACAAACCATATCAGCAAGATATCAGAATATCGATTTAGAAAATCCCAAAAATTAACACTAAAAATATTTTAAAAATCTACTTTCCTAACCTCAAAAACATCGAAAATATCCACGAATTTCAGCTTAAATGAAATAATTATCTTAAGCTATTATCATAAGAGTCCATTATTGTAAATATGTTTTTGAAATTCCATTTTTTCTTCTTTTGTTTCTTTATGATGAGGAACAGATATTAAAAATACATATTATATTAAATAATAAATAAATGTGCTTTACCCTGTCCCCCGCCACTCCTGGCAGTCCCTTCTCCCCGGTCATCCCCTTGGCGCCTGAGGAGCCGGGTTCCCCCATAGGGCCGCGGTCTCCCTTGGCTCCGAAGCTACCCGTCTCGCCCGTGTCGCCCTTGTCGCCTCGCTCGCCGGGCACCCCCTTCACCACTCCCTTGATATCCGTGAACACGGATGTAACGCTTGGTCCGCGCGGCCCGCGGTCCCCCTTGTCTCCGCGGTCTCCCTTGGGTCCAGAATATGAGTGGCCGCTGTCTCCTTTGGATCCTTTATCGCCTTTGGGTCCGACGGGGCCCTGGAATATATTAAACATTTGCTTTAATACGTTATTTATTTTTATTTAATTATTTATTAACGCCCTTTTTCGGGGCTTTTACATGTGAATATTAAGAAGTATGCATTATTTATTGTACGAGTATATAACTGAATTGCTTCATTAACAATATTTTATATTTTTTTAAAGATAAATTGAAGATGTCCACTGACTTGACTTGGTTTAATGTTTTTCCCTCCATTAGTATTCTGGGAAAAGATGAATACATATGGTATTTAATAAATCCTGTCTTCTAGTATTACGTTGTGGAATCCGAAAGCTTATCAATTCTAGCAACACCGGACTATCAACTAAATCATTTAGAATTATATATAGAAATACCAAGTCAGTGAAAATTCTTCTGTCTGACAATTTGAGCACATTCATATAATTTAACAGAGTGTTGTAGTTCAACATAATTGCTGGAATACACATTTAAAAAAATATAAAACGTTAGAATTTGTTTTGTATTCTTTCAACTGCTTTTTTTATTATTATTTTTTTTTTTATAGTGAATACCTCACAAGAGTCCCAACTGCTCCCGTCTAGAGCCAGTGAGACTATGGCATCCCCAATTGGGGGATGTTGTGAGACTGGAGGTAAGTGGGGAAGGGAAAGAGGAAGGTGGGGAAGTACCTGGCTATTCAGATCTAGTCACTAAACACGGCTAAAGCCATTTGGAGCAACGTTTCAATTCTGAATGGTGGTCTTACACCAGGGCGATACTGAGAGTATCTTCCACTCTGGAACGTGCCGCAAAATATACTATATATTATTTTAATTAATTAATTGTGAAATAACACAAATTAATCAAATAAAATTTATTTGCGCACGCCGGGTTCGAACCCGCGACCTTCGGAATGGCAGTCCAATGCGTTACCACTGGACTATGCCGGCCGGCTTGTACATGTATATTATAATATGGGTTCCAGACAAGAGAAAACAATTAAATTTTGTTACAGAGGCAAAATATAATAATTTACTACACTTTAAATTGTTAAAATTTCTGGTTAGCCTAGTTATAAATCCCAACATGTTTAAGCCCTTATTAGAGATTTCTGATATGTGGTTAACAAATGAAAGATTTGATTGACAAGTGATGCCTAAGTCTTTGATTTTTGTTAACGTCTCAAGTGCATTGTTATCAATGTTGTGATAAAAAATCACTGGAATTTTTATTCGAGAAAAACTAACTATTTGAAATTTTGAGATATTTAAGTAAAGTCTATTTTCATTACACCAAATTAATAATTTGTTGATATTGTCTTGAAGAATGTGGCAATGGTAAATATTTTGATTAGTTCTATAAATTTTGAGGTCATCAGCAAAAAGAAAGATGGATACATCATGAAATATTTTTGTAAGATCATTTATAAACAAGATAAATAAGATTGGGCCAAGGTGTGAAACCTGTGGAACTCCGCTTGTTGCAATAATTTTTTCCGACAGGGAGGATTTTATTCTAACAATTTGTTGTCTTCCATTAAGATAGCTTTCAAACCAGGCTAATATATTAGGAATTTCTAAAAACTACTGACTTTAAAAATAAACTTCAATATGATTGTGGGTGGGAAACTATATTGCGTATTAACATCTCAATCAGTCAGTAATTCAATCAATTAATCGTTCAACCAATTAATTCATGTGCATTTCTCTGAATACCTGTAGAGATTCTGTGAGAAATTATTAACGGTAGATTATGTACTTCTTTTTTTATAAATGTATATAACCTATATAATCTGGTAACAATTACAATTTCCGAAACAAGTAATTTATTACGAAAATAGAAACAGTTGACACATGGCGAAAATGTTGTGTCCGCACTCAAACAATTAATGTATCAGGTTTTGGAGTGCCATCCATTGCTTATATTATACTTCTCACTTCACTCTTTATGCCAAATGCTCTCTAAAACTGACAAAAGAATAAATCTAACCGACGGTCCGATTTTTCCCTTAAGTCCTCTCTGGCCAGGTGGTCCCTCTATTCCCGGTGGTCCCGGAGGCCCCTGGCTGCCGTCCGCCCCGGGCTCTCCCTTCTGTCCCTTGGGGTGCACGCCAGTGTAGGCCGCCTCGCCTTTCTCGCCCTTGTCTCCGAGGGGGCCCGGGAAACCGCGAGGTCCCTGGAGCCCTTGGAGCCCGTCCATCCCCGTATCTCCCTAAACCCAAACAAAAATTACATTAGAAGAGAGTTAAGGAACAAAGGAACAAAGTTATGAATGGGAAATGCAATTCATAGCAAACAAACATAGGATAAAAAGTAATTGTTTTAAAGTAGTACCAGTAACTACAAAAAAATACAAAGAAGAGAAAAGAGAATTAAGTATTGCCTGCCTACAGTAAATATCAAAAAAAAAACATTTAAAGAAAAGTAAGGTATATGGTGAATATTAACATTAAAAGTAAGTTACAGATTTTATTATATTAAAATAATAATATTAGTGAAACAAAATGTTAGACATTTTTATTTTAGATTTTAGTATGGAATAAATAAAAATATCAATACAAAAAAATTATCTCCAAGCCCATGTATTCTTTAGACTGGGAGATGAATGAAATAGTTTGTTTTCGACAAATAAACAAAGAACAACTCTGGAAGTCTCGTGTTACGATTTGGTACTCGAAAAGATATTAGCTTTGATAAGTCAGGTGCATCCATTGAGCCGTTAACTAATTATGATACATTAGTTATATTAATAATAGGTCGGTCTTCATTACTTACTACTGATATTCATAATAGGTTGGTCTTCATTACTTACTACTGATATTAAGTTATTTTAGTGAGGGTCTGTCTCAAAGATATTAGAAGAACGAGATGTGCTATGAGCAGTTCATACTGTGTGGAATTGTTTTGCCCAGTGTCGCCGGTTTTGTTCACCAATACTACTGCACACCTTCGCTTACGCTAAGGTATCCGCACTAATACAGAGAACAGATTTCTGTGCGTACACGTCCCGATAGTATTCAAAGTACCCTAATTAGGTAGTACTCCGCCTACGGTCCGGCGGCTAGCATATCTCGTTCTTCTAATATCTTTGGTCTGTCTGCTTAGAAATCAGAAGAAAATATGCAAAATCGTGAAATATGACTAAAACTTACGTCGGTTCCATTACATCCATCTCTGCCGGGTATACCCGGCGCTCCTGCAGCACCTTGTGTCCCGGGGACCCCGTTTATCCCGGGGAATCCCGGCACGCCCATCCTGCCCCTCTCTCCTTTGGGGCCCACGAGACCCTGCCTGCCGCCATCGCCCTTATGACCCTTGGGGCCCATCAGGCCCTCATTTCCCGGGAAGCCCTGCTGGCCCTTATATCCCGGGTTTCCCGGGGTGCCGGGGAACCCCTTGTGAAAAGAAAAAAATTACAATCAAATTTTGGTAAATAGTATCGTAATGATTTCAATAATAAAGTTAACAGTAAAAGGAAGGTAGGCGAAGTTATTCCTAAATTTTATTTAATATTCAAATAGAAAATATAATTACCAAACATAAGTTACTGTATAGTATAATATCAAAACTATTTTTTTTTTGAAAATCATAAACTCTATTTATAATAATATTTAAAACTAAAAATAGGATTCTGCCAAGGTAATTAATTTATCGAATGCGTGGTATATTTTACGTTTCATGAGGGTAACATGGCAATGTACCGATTTCATTTTTAAAACTACAACTGAAGTTTCAAGAATTCAGACAAGATGTAAAGTACCTACCTATAATATAATATTTTTAATCAGAAAATCATTTCCATTTTTTTTTTTTTTTTTTTTTAAATGTTCCTTATTCAGTGAAGTTTATACATTACAGTAAACGGGTAAATTTTTGGCCACCACACTAGGCACATGCCCGTGTTGTAGTGGTCAATTTTATGTTAAGTATAATAATACAAATTAAAAATAAGTTGAATGAAAACAAAATAATATAAAAATAAAATAAAATAATTTATACATCTAAAACAAGTATGAAGTATAAAGGAATTAAAAATAATGCAAAATATCTACATAAGTTTAAGATATATGAATATAAAAAATAGGTGTGGAAAACAGAAAAATTTAAAATAATATAAAAAGTATATCAAAGAAAATACGTATTATTGAATTAAAAATAATACAAGGAGCATGTATCAAAAAAAAGAAAAAATACAAGTACATTTGTGTGATTAAAATAGAATTAAAAATGTAGTAAAAATACAAGTACATTGAGTACAAGTGTATTTCTAAAAAAAGAATACAAATACAATATAAAATCAAAGAAAGTACTATTTGGTAAGAAAGTAGGGATAAGTTATATCTTGATGAGCGATTTGCATGTGCGTGTTATGGTAACATAGGTGTATAGATATATATCGGCGATTTTGTGTAAATCCACGTTTGAGCTACGGCTAAGGATATGTACACAAATAAAGTTTTAAAGTAGTACCAGTAACGACAAAAAAATACAAAGAAGAGAAAAGAGAATTAAGTATTGCCTGCCTACAGTAAATATCAAAAAAAAAACATTTAAAGAAAAGTAAGGTATATGGTGAATATTAACATTAAAAGTAAGTTACAGATTTTATTATATTAAAATAATATTTGAAATGAGTACTTATTTTGTTTAAATTTCTTAGCGTTAATCTTGACAAGGAAAGTCAGATTTTCAAGAAAGCGTTATTTACTAATAAAACATCCCGTGATTTTTCTTGGGTCTTGTAATAATATATTAATAATGCTTGGTTTACCCTTGCTCCCTTCTCAGCGAAACATTTCGGTATGCAGCATCCCGGGCCGGAGCAGTTCCGGGGCGGCGAGCTGATGCCGCCAGAGGATGCAGTATTCAGGATGTCGTACCCCGATAGGGTCTCTGGAATATCTGGCCTTCCGTAGAGGCCGACCTTTGTCTCGTTACCTGCGCCCGCAGAGCCTGACCATGAATTGCCTGGCGACCAATATTGCTACAAATAAACAAACAAATATAAATTTATATTAATATACATAATGTATATCCCAAAAAAGTCACGGATGAGGTATTTCGAACACATATTTTTTTCAAATCCTGGAAAAATCAATCAACAAACAAAAATTTATGTTTTTATATTGTAAATACATTTTATTTGGACTGCGACTTTCTAACTCGAGAATGGGCTAAGTAAAGCTATGTTCTCATAGGTAAATTTAAGATACGCCACGCAATGGTAATCGAACCTTCGACATTGACACAGTGAGCCGGTATATTGGTAATACTCGTATAATAATGAAATAACTGATAACCTATTCTGCCAAACTCAACACAATCAATATAATATCCTGCGGTCAGAAACTGGTTCAGTGGTCTTGGCTCAAGGAACGATGACTGGTGACTGTTGACGAAACGTGAGATCCTTTACCACTCCTTTCCATTGCCTGTAGCCTGTAGCATTAGGCTTTAGCTTTCAGGCATGAATTAAAATTGGCAGTAGTAGGTCACATTTGATGTTTGATAACAATTGTTTGAGTTATTTGAAAAAAACATTTTTTTCAATAGTTTGAAGAAATTTAAAGAACATTAGGTCTTAGAGGGTGTGATTCAAATAAAGAACATTAGGTTCAGAGGGAGTGTTTCACATAAAGAAAATTAGGTCTCAGAAGACGTGTTTCAAATAGAAAACATTAGGTTCATTAAAGATCAAAAGGTCTCAGAGGTAGTGTTTCACATAAAGAACATTAGTTCTCAGAGTGCTTGTTTCAAATAGAAAACATAGGTTCAGAGGGAGTGTTTCACTTAAAGATCATAAGGTCTCAGAGGTAGTGTTTCACATAAAGAACATTAGGTCTCAAAAGGCGTGTTTCAAATAGAGAACATTAGGTTCAGAGGGAATGTTTCACTTAAAGATCATAAGGTCTCAGAGGTAGTGTTTCACATAAAGGAAATTAGTTTCACAGGGCGTGTTTCACGTAAAATGACAAGTCTTACATTGTTTACCAAAAATATAAGAAATTACTTAAATTTAAAATAATTAAAACATACCCCCGAAACTAACATCACTTCGGTGGAAATTAAATACTAAAATAACATTTTTTTCATATGGATTCGCGTTGAAGAATGAAACGTCATATTTTGGTATCGATTCTCGTACACTTTAATATTACGGACATTATTTGACATCTGTCGTCTATAATTTTTTTGCGGAACTGTATTATGTGGAAATTTTGCATGATTATTTCTTATAATAATACTATAACGTCTGCCCGTGTTCATGGGTGAGGTTTGTCTAGGTTTTGGTGGTGGATGCGTTTGCCCGCTTTAGCTTTAGCCAGACTCTCTCGACCCGTGGACTTACACCGCAGTGGGAGGAATGGATACGTACGTCACTCTTAGACACACTAACCCCCATATTCCTACCCAACCCTCTTACATTTTTCCTTCCCAGAACTTTATTACTTCCTTTCCCTAAAACTTACCTCCACACACAGGATCCTCAAATATTACGTAGGCCCTGAGATTTTTTTTCCTTAGGGCTACCTTTGTGAAGCTAATGCGTTTTTTTTAAATTTATGTTAAAAACACATCCAGAAAAACATGGATCCAGTACAGTTTCCATATTGGAATCGGAACGATAAAAGGCATCGTGTAAAACGCCCACTATTATGGTCATTGTATTTCCATAAAAATTGATGTAAGATATAATTTTTCATCGGTCATCTAATTGCTGATCGAACAATATTTAGTGATGATTACATCTATTTATTATTGAGAAGATCACAATACCATGTGTTTGAAACCGCAAACCTAAATTATGATGCTAACAGGAAAGGCACGAATGAACAGTAAACATCTGTGACAATGATGTAATATTAAATACTAACTTGGAAATGTCAAGCAAAACATGCTTACATAATATTAAAATTATAATAATGCATATGTTGATGCGATACTATCATCACAGGACCAACATTTTCCGCTTACTATGATGGTAGTAGGAGATTTTCAACCATTTATTTATTTACGGTACACGTATCTTTATGTAAAAAATTAAACTTTTTTTTTTTAAATATGGTTTACCTACATAATAATTATACAGCGTAAACATTCTAATATTTTTAAATGAACTAAAATTTATAGTCAGGCAATATGAAATAATATGTAAACTAAAAAATGTTACATCATTTTGAATTTCACATTTGTTTTCAGTAATAAATGAATCCAAATCTTGCAAGCGGAAATTAACCCACTCCCCGGCATCCGATAGATCTGAAATCAACAGAAAGACTCTTTGTCGATGACAATACATTCCATCATACGGACAGACGCAGACATACGTGCATTCGTATGAAATCGGATGAAATTAAAGCAGTTAATAAAATATACGAAATAAATATCGGTCCTACCCGATCGGCGTTCGGTGAGGTTAGTAGAATTATCAACTCCTGGATATGAATTTTCAATCCTCAACAAACCATTTTTTTTTCTTTTTAAGACAGATAACTTGTTTTTTAAAGGGTTGAATTTTTTGTGAGTTTTTCGGTTCTTTTAAAAATGTCTGCTACTTCTGCATATTGGTGTTACCTAAGCTGTATAGGCGTGGATAGGGGAGTAAATTTACTAAATTGGTATTGACATCATCGTTGCTGTGTAAGAAATTTTTAGTTCTTAGCAAAATGTAATTAAATCAATTGCAACAATGCAGGACTGTCAATAAGAGAATTAGTGATTTGAAAAAATCAGATACCAAATTTTGACGGACAGCTTTGTAAATATAAGATAGTTTAGTTTATATTTTCAATTTTAAGCTTAAAATAAAAAATCATAATTAAATTTAATTATAATTTAAATTTGTTTTAGTGAACTTTAAAATGCGGTGACCAGATATTGTCTTGTTATTCGTAACAACCCGGAAATGTTTGAATTTTTTTAAACCATAAATTTATCTCTAGATAATATAAAATAAAGTAGTTTTCTCCGTCCGTCCGTTTGTGAACTTGGTTCTTCTATACTACGCAACGTATTTTGATAGAGTTTTCACTATAATTTAGAGAATTTCTTCCGAAAGGTTTGAATATATAATATAAGAATATTATATTTGTAGAAAGTAGAGAAAAGTCAATGTTTTGTGATCGAGTCTTAAATAAATATATACGGGCGCTTACATTGCTAACGCTGGCTAAACCTTATGAGATACATCAAAATAATGTACTACGGAATTGTATCTCTTAAAATGGTCTACAGAAAAGTCTTGGACGGTATATGTCTATCTTTTAAAGATAACCCCTAGCAACGCCGGGTACGCGTCACGTAGTTGGATTATAAATTTAAGGTACTCACCTACACAAAGCAATTAGTTATAATTTTAAAAGTTAGATTGGTCCTCATCTTATAAGTGGAAAGGTGTTAGTTAGTTATGAATCACATTCATTTAACGTTTCATATCTCAATATACACAATAGCGTTGTTTAAATTCGTCAGGAAGAGAATCTCAGAATACTCTCAGATAAGTAATCTATATATTAGAACCGTATATAACGTGGTAGATTATCATAGATGGATTAGGAGGAACTAAAATAAGCACATTATTTTTTTGGTATCGCTATCAACGCGTGGATTAAGTTCATAGAATAATATCAATAAATAATACGGGTTTATGGGATGAGGACTGTTCAGGTCTTGGTGGCCGATGCGTCTGCCCTACAGCTGCGTGGATGGCCGGAATGAAGGAGACCCTTTCGCCTCTCCAGCCGGGCTCTAGGAGGAGGGATGGATTCATACGCCACTCCTAGACACACAGACCCCGAAATATCTACCCACCCTTCCTTTTCTTAGGGAGACCCTCCACATAGCATCCCCAAAGTTGACACAGGCCCTGATACAACCATTCAGAATTGAAACGATACTTGAAATCTTAACCCTTAAATGCATACTGTTGCAAAACGGCAAAATACCGTTCAAACCACCTTTAACTCTTTGGTGTATACTTAATGCATGCCGTTTTAGAATTATCAAGTTCACGGTAATACAGTTTATCGAGTGGCACCACATTTTTTTTCTTTCGCGAATGTCAAATGTCACTTTTTCTTTAACAAATTGAAGATTCTCGAAAATTGGTTGGAGGTTAGAATTACAGTTTGGTTTTGCTGTTATTATTTTGATTTTCTTAGGTAAGTAGATACAATAATACAATACTTATATGTAATAACTCGTATTTTTCCAGTACACTTATTAGTTTTGAGATTTTTTTTTAGGTTTTTTATTTTTTTTTATACGTAAATTGTTCATATTATTTTTTTTTAAATACATGGTGTTGTAAATCTGCAACAATTTTTTTTAATCAAATATCATTAAAAAATTACAAAAAAAAATTTCTTTTTATTTAATTGCATATGCATATAAATATCTACAAAATATATTTTTTTCCAGAAAAATTAATAAATCATGCATTTAAGGGTTAAGTCGTGTTTGGTTGCCAGATCTGAATAGCCAGGAATTTTCCCACCTTCCTCTACCTCATCTCTTTCCCCCTCCCACTACCTTCAGCTTCACAACATACCCCTATTGGCGATGACGTTTGGGAGCAGATGGGACTCTTGCGCGGTATTCACATTAAATATAAATAACATTGTTGTGTACTGTTATCTGTACATCAAATATAGTAATTAAAATAATTCAATTTAAAGTTTTACAGCGGAGCTAAAGATTTAGTTTCATAATAAAATTACGTTAAAACGGGTATTCCCCGGTCATAACGAGGTCAATATTATTTATTGCTGTTATTGAAGGGAAAACGATAAATTCTAATTCATCACTCGTAAGCTAAAATTGACACCTTTGACTTAGCCATATTGTATGATTACATCCATACTGTTAAATATTTTAATCAATGCACGGAGAAAACTAATTGATATTAAATATTGTTAATCTTTAAAAATCTGGTCCTATTATTCATAATCCTGTTAAAAATGGGACTGTAGACCTTTAACGAATGAATTGACAGATTTCCTAAGAAATTATCAGTAAAACACGAATGTTTATGAGTAGGTATGTCATAGAACGTGTTCATAAAAATAATAATATTTTCCCATTTCGTCATTATATAATAACAGGAAGCTGCATGAACACGTGTTCCGATATATTATGAAACAACTATTATATTTTTCAATTTTTCTTCCATGTAACTCGACTTTCGTTCAACAAAATTTTAACTACTGACAACGCAGTGATACCCAAATGTATTACTTCCACAACCCTGTTAAGAAAACTTTAATGATTTGATAAGTAATATTAATAAAATTGACAATTAGAAAAACTTATCATTCGGAAATATTAACGGCCCTCTTAGACTAGCGAAAAAATTATTATCTGTGTATTCAAAGATTTATCTATATATTCAAGATAAACTATAAAAACTAAGAAAAACTAAACAGTAGCTACATTGCCATAACCTAAAATACTTTTCTACTATGAATTTATTCCAAACTTACATCCGCAAAATACCTTACATTCTAAAATTAGTCAAATAATAAAACCCCCCACAGTACAGTCAACCCTTTCAAGCCCCCCCATGTGAATGCTATAGCTTCGACACTGCGTATATCTATCTATATATTGATAAAAAGAGCTGTGCCGGTGGCGGGCAGGCTTTGATTTTTATGCAAATACAGTTTTATTCTGAGATTGATGAAATTTTGCACACTTGATCTTCAAAACAGGAGGATGAAGACTGTGATTGAGAAGATATTTGAAAAATCCCACCCCTAATAGCAAAATTTTTATATTACTTAATATAATTTTTACACATTTTAATGGTTAAGGCGATGCACTACATCGTGTAATATTTTGAATCGAGCCGCTTCAATAACACACCTTACGTAGATGGCGATAAGGCTTAAATTCCCGCTTCACACCATCCACCTGTTTTGATTTATGCAAGAAAAAAACATAGCCAAAAAGTGCCTTTTATTTTATTTTGAGGATGTTCACTCACAAATATTCAAATGTTTTTCGATCATTTTATAAATAACTTAATTTGCCACAGTATACAATAAAACCATAATGGAAAATGGGTTTGTAAATAGGAGATTTTGAACTTTAAAACAGTTTTCATAGGACTTATACATAATTTTTTACTGGGCTTATAAAAAGACTTACCTAAAAAATACTCGATTATTTCAAAGGCCAGGGATGTATTCTACTCGCAGTATTTAATTAAATCATATGAAAAATTTCTAGGCGACCAAATTTTCAAACCAAAAACACATGATTTTAAATTACTACGTAGTGCATCGCCTTAAGGTAAGAGGAAAATTACCGTCTAAATCAAAGCCCGGGCAACCCCGGGGACCTAAGCTAGTTTTAAAATGTGGAAAGGGAATTTGTTAAGACTAGCCGAATCCACCTTGAAATTCATTCGATTTAATTGTAATATAATATACAATTCTTTCAAAAAGTAATATGCACGAAAATTTTAACTGTACGGTTCTAGCCACACTTGATCAAACACGTTTACCAATCAAATATTTTCTAAGACTACTTATTGCTCTCGTCGCTCCCCAGATATCTCTAGTGTTGATAGAGGCGATATCCACCACTTTGGGAATCACTGATCGATCGATATAATATCAAAATGACGCAGTTCCGCTGTTATCGAATTCGAGTTCATTCTTCTAAACACATCCGCCACGAATGTGATGCAATATATTTTACAATTATAAAATAGTAGGTACGCTACAATAGTACTAAAACCAATGTACTGGCTATGTTCATCGCATCTCCACAGCTTCGGACGGGAGATAAGGCGGCCATGTTGACTTCAGTTGCTACTTCCGGTCAGAGGACACGCGGAAGGGGAAGTGTGAAAACGATTAAAAGCAGTGCCTTTATTGCGAAACATCGTCAATGTGCTTGTTCATGGATCATTCTTAGAACAAGAACACTCAAATGAGTATAACAGATATACTAACTAACCATAATGTTTTTGCCTTCGTATGATTGGGATATGTGATAATGCATTATCTCAGATGGCAAATGATGACGATGAGATACTGAAAATTGGACAAACTTAAACTCGGTGTCCTAAAACTCGTAGTAAAAAAAAACACATAGGAAAACTGATAAATCTACATGTGGGATCCCTTTGATCTGAGCATTTCTATTATTCTAATAAATACCTGAATTTTGTTTTATTTCTTGATTGAATTAATAAAATGGAATCTTGGAAGTGGAAATTAACCCATTTCCAGACATCCGATCGAGCTGAAACTCAGCAGATAGAATTTTTGTCGATGACAATGCATTCTATCAACTTTTGGTTTCAATCACTCATACACTTGGATGATATTACATCGGTTATTCGCATCAGTTGTTAGCTCGGTTGACTTTAGTCCCCGCGGAGGAAGGTTCAATCCTAAGTTTTAAAAAAAATGTATAAAATTTTCAAATACATCGATTAATAAAAATAGATGTATCAGAGTTCAAAAACTTATTTTTTAAGGGTTGATTTTTTATTGTCCTTTAAGTCAAAGTTAACCCAAAGTTGAATCTTCGAAGGTGTTATGTAGAAAGAGTTTTACAATTTTACCTCCCCAGATGAATTTTTTCTTTATATTTTGTAGCAAACTTTATTCTCTAACTCACCTGTGAATTAAAATAAACTCAGACCGTCTTACTTACTAGATTCTAATAAGCCGGTTAAACTTTTGTGTGGTAAAGCCTGAATTAAAGCCCTTTTGACCATATAAAAATCGTTTAAGGCGATTCACTACGTAGTAATTTAAAATCATGTGTTTTTGGTTTGAAAATTCGGTCGTCTAGATATGTTTCAGATGCTTTAATTAAATACTGCGAGTAGAATACATCCTGGCCTTTGAAATAATCGAGTATTTTTTAGATAAGTCTTTTTATAAGCCCAGAAAAAAATAATCTAAAGGCCTATGAAAACTGCTTTAAAGTTCAAAATCTCCTACTTACGAACCCATTTTCGGTTATGATTTTATTGTATAATGTGTCAAATTAATTTATTTATAAAATGATCGAAAAACATTTAAATATTTGTACCTGTACATCCACAAAATAAAATAAAAGGCACTTTTTGGCCATGTTTTTTTCTTGCATAAATCAAAACAGGTGGATGGTGTGAAGCGGGAATTTAAGCCTTATCGCCATCTACGTAAGGTGTCTTATTGATAGCGGCTCGATTCAAAATATTACACGACGTAGTGCATCGCCTTAATAAGTTAAGTTTTTCAGTGTTCCGACCTTACGCGACGCGTTATATATAAACCGCGTTTGTAAGTAAGGGGCAAAGACAATGAATAAAAAGTGAAAATTCATTTTTTATGATAACATCAACCTTGAATGATAACGACCTTGCTATCAAAAATCGATATAAATAGATGTCCATACTTTTACGCTGCGGTGGGGGTTAAATCTAAAACCTTTTGACTCCAAGTCAAAGGAGCTTTTGCGCAAAACCCAAGTCAGATAAATGAGCTTTTTTTAATTAGATAAGCCTTCTTTCGCAGACATTTATCTTATCTCGGCTTAACAAAACTTACCACAATTGATAAAATTAATGTTCAAGTAGGTACTAAGTTACTAAAATGATTGTAGGTACTTACCGCATTCGTTCCTATAGCTAATAGCGTCAGGGCGGTAAATAGTCTGAAATGAACACAAATATACATTAAATTCAATTTTGTGTCTTCGCACATCATATATTATTTAGAAAAATAAAAGGATGTTAATAAATAACTAATAGCGCGGTGAATGGGCGCTGGGTACGCAGTCGGAAGGACCGAGTTTGAATTCACCACGGGTACCAACCACACAAATATGCATTACCATAATTTCAGCTTGTGAAAAACATACAAGTCACTTTCAAATTGCAACGTCTGAATACAATAATAATAACATTTACATAGCGATTTGTATGATGTTCCACACGAAGTGCAATTTGAGCTCGACCCGAATTATTATATGCATTTACTTAAATAATCCATTCTGTAAGCTTTTTTTAAAATTAGTCCGTCTGTAAGTAGTATTTAAATTCGTACCATAAGATAAGCACTCCTTTTTTAGTGAAAGCAAACTTAAAGCTCTGGTATCAAAATCAAAAATAATCAAATCGTGAATCATAATAATTCATAATACCTATAAAATGTTAAATTGAAGAATTAAGATATGCATTGTTCACATTAAGATGTCCATTATAATAAAAACGGATCTGAACAAAGATATTAAATGTTGTACGTATTACACAAAAGTCAGTAAAATTAGTACCTTACAGCATTGTTATGATTTTACAATTGTAGATCAAAAGTTACTTTCGATAGTTAGAAAATTTAACAAAGTTTGAAAAAAATACGTATATATAATAAAAATATTTTCTATAACATGCTTTCATGTAGTAGGTAGCAAACAGAGGCCTTAACATCTCGGAGATCTCTCTTATATGTAAAACATTCCAATCAGACAAGCCTTCTTCAGGGTATTATTTACGTCATCGAACTTTCATTAAACGTAATAAAACAATTATTATAGCACATCTTACATTTTCTTTCAGTGCAAAGATTACATCAACAAGCGTTTATCATTTAATATTAGCGCAGTGCTAAATGTTCCACATTGCTAATTGAAGATAAATTTATTTTTATTCAACGATATTAATTAAATAATCTAAAGTTTTTTTTACATTTAATAATTACTTCTTGGTTAAGTTTTATTAAAGATAAGGGAAAAAATAATTCTGCCGATGTCGTACCGGGTCATCTCTGGTCACGTATCACGTAGGCAAAACATGACTCTTGTTTTATAATGTTCGAATTTGTCGCTATTACTTAATCATATTTAAAAATAAAAATAATCTGTTGAAATTTATAGTTGTAAAAAAATTGCTTCACCTCAAACACTCGCTAACTAAATTTAAAACTCGTGGGAAATAAAAAAAGTTAGATCACTTATAAAAAAATAATTCAATATAAAATTGCATCATATACGAGTATATTTGCAAAAATATTTAATATCTTCCTAAATACAAAAAAAACAATACTAGTTTTTTACATTAGAATAATTTTAACTATGTATTTTTCTATCAACTTCGCAATACAAATCATTTATGTCTGAAAAGTTTACATAAATGTGCTCTTGACGTAAATATTGTTGGAGCTTTCATAAAAAAATAACAAAACCTTTCGAGTGTGGATGAATAATGATCACGGTAAAGCAAACTCACCGGAGAGCTTAAAGCTCGTCAACCGAAATGTTGAAAAAGAGATGTGTTTTTCGAATGGCGAGAGATAGAGTTTTTTTGTGTGAGTCTTTCAGTAAATTGTTTGTACAAACCTTTTCCCTGTGTCCGCCATGACGGCGGCTTCTCGTGCAGCTGCTGATGAGCCGCCCGCCCAAATCCTCGCACAAGTCGGGGGGAAAAAAAGAGTCAGTCTCCTCTGACGCGCGCACACTCGCGGGGACGCTGCCTGCGCGCTACTGGCGGTGCGACCGCCGCCGGGCCGCCATGCGCCCATCTCCCGCCTCCCCGCCCCCCGCCCCTCCAGCCATCGCAGAAAACTCACTAAACATCATGAAAATAGTCCCGGAAAACGCAAAAACCACACAAAAACGGGCCTATTTCAGAGCAATAAAATAAATTTGCTACCAAATCTTTCCATTTTTTCGTCCTGAGTGTTTTTTTATGAAAAAAATGAAGGTTTTCTTGGTTTGGAATTGGATTTTTTGTTGAGTGAGTTCAGAGGGAGGGGGGTGCGGGGTGCGGGGCAGTGCCGGCGACGCGGCTGTCGAGCGCGAGCGCCTTCAGTACGGGCTCTGCCATGGCGCGGCCACAATGGCGCGTTGGGCGTATATCGCCCTGTTTCAAAACGTTCATCGTGTTGTTTATATTCAGTTTTGCAGTCAACGTGCGGATTAATGCGGTAAGTTTCCACAAATCTATTTACATTGTTAAATGACCGATTTAATCAAATTTTCGTGTGACGTTTTGTAATACAATTAGGTTCTTATAAAGGTTGGTGGTTCGTCACTTTTGTTGGCGCCTTCCGATAGACGAAAGCTCGGGTCTAACAAAAGTTCTGACAGTTTGTGGATGAAACAGGTTGTCTTTTTTCCTGTACCTTTGCATTCTAATGCCAAATCTAAGCGGTATCTCTTGCACGTGGAAATCTTTGCGAAGCGAAGGAAATCGATTGTTTTTATTGATCGATAACAAATGAAAATAATCTAATTTCTCGACCATAATTGGTGATAGAATATTTTTTAAATGTTACAATATCTAATAATATATAATTCGTTGGTAGTTACTCGATGGTAAATATTTAAAAATATACATAGGTCAGGTTGTCAACTTTTTCCTAGGTATGCTAAAACTAACATTTTATTACTCAGTTATTTTTTTTATAGTTGCCGACCGACTTGTTGTAAGAGGTTTTTGTTATTTATAGTTTATTGATATCTCGCAACACGCCTTGTCGGCTGATATTAATATCAAAATAATGACGTACATGAGTTCAACACAACAGTCACCACCTTGATTATTAAGTTATAGAACAAATTATTAACATTCAATTTATGTAAGTGTTCTAAATTAATGATCTAATTAAAATAATTTTGATGCAATAACATCATCAGTTATTAGTTATTGATAACAAATTACGCCCGCGCGAATAAAGCAGGTTGTGGATTTGACCTACCGTTGAGATATTAAATTCGCGAATGCCGCGAGCTTCGGAAGCTCTCGTGATTTAAAGCTTATTACGAGCTTTTGCGTTTGAATTATTTATAAGTAGGTACTTAATACACGACATATCAATTACAAAATTTCTCTGTACCGTTACTTTTGGTTTAATCGCCGTTTTTTGTATTCACGAAATGATGGATCAATGTATTTTATTTTGTTCAATTAAACCGCCAAAAAAATTTTATATAAATATATATATATATATATATATATTTAACACAAATGAACTAAAAAGCGTCAAATTGCCTGGAGGTATATTTTGAATGACGTTTTTACTCTTCTAATATTAATCACAGGAATCTTAAAAACGAATTACACAATCTTTAAAAGTGTCAATGATAATCAAGTACAAGTCCGAATACTGCACTTATAAACTACACTATAGGCATTTAATGAAGTAATTGACATGTTTCTTAACAAACTGTCGGGATAACACGAATATGTTATGGGGATGCCGGCACAGCTGCTTGAACACGTGTTCAGATATTTTCTGAATATACTGAGACTTTGTTAGAAAATGGCGTGGCATCACGTTTTTAACTTGTCATACTCAATTCAATAAATCAGCCATACTCATTTCTCTCTTGTAAGCGTTTGATCTCTGACTTTAATGATGACAGTGGACAAAATCATTATTGCCGAGTGAATACAAAACTATTTACTCTGCCATGGTTTAAATATAACATATAACTCTAACTTAAAGTAAGAAACTTTCTAATTAAAATAAATACTTAGCTTTGGTATGTAATTTACTAATTAAATGCCCAGAACTGGATAAAGTTTATATATCTACTTAACTTTATTTAGAATTAAAACAAGAAAGTTGTTTTGACATGTAATCTTAAAAAAACATCTAAATAAGACATCAATTACTTCAAATCATACAAAAGTTCATAGGTAATAAGAATACATTAAAAATATTAATGTTAATATTATGACAAACAACTATACAATTAAAAAAATAATAGTTGATTAATTTAATGAATAATACTAATAATACATAATATTTTTATAATTAATCATTATAAGATTAATAATATTATATCACCTCTTCCATCCAATAAATGTAAATTAGTTGATGTATTTAATTATAGTTCTTCAGACGACACTATTAACAGTAATTACATTAGAATCTTTAGATAATTCAATTTTTAATCGAAAACTAGAATATTTGAAATCTAAGTCGTTCAGTGGAGCAAGTGTAGCTTGTGAATTATTATTAAAAAAAAAATTTGAAACCAGAAACATTAATGTTCTTACACCATAAACTATTAATAAATTATTAAAATAAATAAACATGTTCTAAATTTTACATACCTGATAACAATTTATCCTAAATTGATGGTTGTTTATCGGTTGTGTAAAATTTAAAACACATCTATTAAAGCCCATGTTTAAACGATCGACAAAAAAATCTCAGCATAAAATGAATATTATATTAATTTAATATATGTAGATAATTCAAGCGTTTCTATATTATTTTGTTCTCCTACTAGAAAAGACAAATTGTCCTGAATTTGCAAATCTTAAAAAAATATATTTTTTATTCATGGGTGCAAGAATCACACTATAGAATTTCGCTTGTTCTTTGATTTCACAATCTCTGTCAATGATTTTAGATAACTTGTCAACCCAACCTTTGACACGAGATAATGTCCACAGTTTCTGCTTATTTTTGTGAAAACAACGAGGTTGTGTGTTCTAATTTTATTAAAAAAATAATTTGATATAAAATAAGTGTCAGGGACGAATGTGATAAACTAGATAAATTATTTTGAAATTAGTATCTTATGAAAAAAAGAATTAAATCACACAAGTGATTGAATTTTGTTTTATCTAGAGTAATAAATAATAAACTAACACCTCAATCGCATATCGTTACTAAATGTTGACCTAAGCTAAAAAACTTCTAGATAAATCCATTTCAAGAATAGTAAAGGTCTTTCTAGAATTCGTTTGATAAGATTAATTGTTTTCGAGTTTTTTTTTAAGTTGGAATTAAAAAATATATTTATAACAATCCGCTACTGTATATTGATAAAGAAATGTATAACTGCTCGCAGAAATGAGATATGTTTTATGGTTTCCGGATGTCAGTTTTTTATCTCATTTTTATTAATACAATTTCAATAGTTTAGTATAAAAGCTTTACTGTTCATACATAGAATCGCCACTATCGTTAACGCAGATGTAACTTCATCGAAACGGAAACTCACGGCACACTTTGCTTTATATGTTTACGAAGAGAGTTGATGATGAAGGTAGATACATAATACAGAATATAAACAATTTTTAATTTATTGTGAAAAATCACCTCAAGGACACTAAACCTAAAAGAGACTAAGATCGGAGGCTTTAGAGTATTATACCCTAAAGCTTGGTATAAATTTCCACCGTATTAAAAACGACAGAATTCAGACACATTTTTTATTTATTTTATTTTTAAAAGAAAGACAAACATTCCCGGGTTACGAATAACCTGACAATATTTGAATATCTCCTACTACCACCACAGTAAGCTGAAAATGTTGCTTGTGTTGTGATGGAGGACTTAGCCAGCCGAGAAATTGAACACACTACGCCTGGGTGGGACCCAAACGCGATGTCAACTCGGCCACCGACCGGTCGACATTAAACTCGAATCTACATTTTATGTGTATTTCATGATATGATATTCTTCTGTGCATTTAATTTATGACTCCCCCGCCTCTGTGCGATTTGCCGCACCACTGATCTCTCCGCACACATTCACACATCATCCGAAACCAATGGACCATGCCTCCATCTCAAGCATCTGTACTTCGTGGTTTCCGGGTGGGAATTTAAAAAGCTCCTTCTCATGGTTACGTGTGAATGTTTAGGATGAAACCGATATAACTAGATACAAAGCGAGATTTAAGCTCGAACCTTGACGCGATTAGTGGTACATTTCGTTTCGTCCTGTTTTCTTCTGTTTTCCAATTGAATAATTTCAGGTGCTATAAGCACAGCATCAGATTGCTGAAAATTGACAAATTATATAAGATGACAGTAACGAAAATAATTACAGTTTATTCGAATAACTTTTTACATATCAATGTAATATTTAATCATTGAAGATGAATATAATGTTAATAAATCAAAACGAAACGTGAAACAGAAAACACATAAAATATAACGGTTGCATCTTGGGATCGAACCCAGGACCTATGTCTTACCGGAACAATACTCTAACCACTGAGCTATACACCAGATTATTTTTCGTCACTTTAATTTAAGGATGAACGTCGATTATCATCAACTAATTCCCGTATCTTATTGCCTTCTATTTTCTAATTAACCAACAAACCACCACGCCGTTTCCCCGCAGGGGTAATCGGAGAGGACGGACCGCAAAAAACTCGGTCTTGACTCACACTCCTTGCCCCATTAACATTCATACCTACTCTTATATTATTGACTCTTGACATGGCCCGACTCATGTCTCATGTATCTGATTCACTTGATAATGCCATGTCTTCCTCGGGCGTCCCCGACTTCTGCTACAATTCACATTTGCGTCATATATAATAAAATTCTAGCCAAATTTATTATAAAACAATCCGGTCTCAATTCACTCAGTGGTTATAGTATTTTCACGATAAGATAGAGGTTCTGTGTTCGATCCCCAGTTGAGACTGTTTAATTTTTAGACTTATATTTATTTTTGGTGTCTTATTATTTTTCATTTATTGTTTAGATTAATACTACGTTGTATTTTTAGATTAATACGAAATATAAACTCATAAACTTACGAATACCTACAATAACAACTCGACAAAATAAACTATTCCACAGTAACACACATAAGCGCAATTAAATTGCGAACTCCCCAATACAACGGTTTCACACTAGGGGAAACCATTACTTAAGTGATGACGATATATTTAAGGCGATGCACTACGTAGTAATTCAAAATCATGAGTTTTTGGTTTGAAAATTTGGTTGCCTAGAAATGTTTCAGATGCTTTAAATAAATACCGCGAGTACAATACATCTTGGCCTGAAAATTTTCATTTGAAACCATTTGATAAATTATTATGGTTTTTATATTTTTGCTGTTTCGATGTTGTCATTGTCGGCTACATTGCTATTATATTCTGCGAAATTGGCTTCTGACGACGTTTGACGATTGTAGCTAAAATTAAAGCAACTTCATGGCCTTTTTATTGAAGATTCTTATTCAATTATTAATAAAGGTTTTATAAAAGATAGACACGATATTTATTAGCAGGTTCCTTACATCACCTGTATTTCAGAATCTTTAATATCAGAGTTTTTATACATTAAATAAAGTTCTATAATATATTTTGATATGGTATTTTTAAAGTAATAAAAAAATGGAAAGAGAATTTGGGCATGTTATTGAGATTTTAAAATAATAACAAATAAATTAATTATAATTGGAACTCATAACATCATAATATCCTACAACTTGCATTGCCAATACATTCATCTGTTTGTATGCAAGATTATTTTTATCAAATAATATAAACCGTATTTTTAATGAGTGCAACCAGTTATCTTTAAGGGGCCTTATCTCGTGCTCCAAAAAAATAATTTAGCATTTCATAAGTAATATGTCATTTTCTGTTTAATACGATCGTTAATTCTAGAATTCATTTAAATTTGATCGCCCGGGTAATCTAGACAAAACTAAGAATTATGCTTTACAATTTACAGAGGGTTTTGTAGTGGAAATTATGAGTTACAACTTAACAAAGAAAGGTTTATTATTTGTTCGACAACCTAACCGAGATTTTGGTTATACATAGTTACAGAATTCTTATTATTTTTAACGACTGCATATTTGAACCGCATAAAATGATCGTTACTGAAACACATTTGATTAGTGATATTTTAAATAAATATAGAGCTTTGTTGAACGATAAGTCCAGTTCTCGATGCGGCAATGGCCGGGGTTATCGAGGAAGTCAACTTTGACCCGTCCGGAATCATCAGCATTATAAAAATATTTGAATCTCAATTTTTGTGCGGTTGAAACAATCTTTATAAAATGTTTATGCGTCAAGTACTTTATAGCCTTGAGACTGGTGTGGTTCCTTGAGATATTGCTATTGAAACCAATTAAAGTATCTGGTTTATTTGTGAAAGCTTTAGCAGCGTTATTAATAGCCTTAGCTTTGGTTCTTTGGATTATTAATTGGAGCACGAATTGAAAAAGCCAAAAGCCTATTTATAAAGTCCTACCTGCCCTTCATTCCTATTTGTATGGAATAGAAGCTCGAATATTAATGTCTACAACGATTTGAGACTATCCTTTGTGTATCCTTGAAGTAAACTTTAGTTTTCAACTCCTTACTCATGGCAAAAAAAGTTCTTCATATTTTGGTCGCATCCTCAGAATTGAAAAATACTGCTTTCCTCGTAATATCATAAGAGGAAAGGCTCAAGTGGAATTGGAAGCATTTTAATTACTAGGGAAATGCAGAAATACTCAGACAGGAGATATCAACATAACAACTAATAAAAGAAAGCGTGCCTTTTGAAATTTTACTCAAAGAGACTTCAAATAAAGGACGTGACTGTTATTTCGAAATGAAGTCATTAGAAGGATGCACCGAGCACAACGGACGAGTTAAGCGAGCAATTCCAGGAAATATGAATAGAGGAATTAATTAAGTCAGTCTTTTTCGTTCTCGATTGCCCTAAACAGAGACATGGATTGCTAATTTGAATTACTGAAGGTTCATTTTGTAATAAAATGTGTTTACAAAATGAAACTTAACATGTACAAATCGGGCGATAACTATAGTATTTTTATCATATCAGGAAGCAAATATGTTTCCGTGTTCGTCAATCTTCCGCTCATTTGATCGTGCATCACCATTATTACACAGAATTTTATAAATAATACAATATGGTTCATGAGTGGTTAACCGGGGTTAACTCTCGATTATGCGTAGTTTTCTGCGCATTCACTTAAATGGACAACTTGATAATGCACCTTAGTAAAAAAAAAATCAAATTTAATCAAAACAGTGCAGATTTCTATTTTAGAATTAAAAACTTACTTAAAAAATGAACATACTTACAAAAAAGCTTGACCTAATTTAAAATTCATACACAAAACCAAGTACAATGTGACCTTAGAACGGGGTACCCCATTAAGGTCACAATCTTTTCGACTTTTGTAAAAAAAGAAAGAAATTACTCCTTTTGAAATTAAATTTTCAAAGCATGAAATCTGCATGAAAGTATAATGTTTTCAAATACTTGTTTCACGAGAATGATTTCTAAATATTTGGTATGCCTCTTCAGAAACATACTCATTTGTCTGCAATAAGTTTGAAAATCTCATTTCATGGCTTGTCAGAAACAGCGTAAAAATTAAAATACAAGATGATGTTTGCACCGTTGTGCAAATTTGGGTCACTCTTTTCATTCATGTCAGTTTATTTTAGAAATTTGAACCTATTTACAACCCGAAAAATACATAAGCATGTAGATACAAATAATTACATTCTTACACAGTAATGAAGAAAGTAATTTGTTTCTTAAAGACCATGGATGTATATTATTTTTTAGGCGCCCTTTGATGTGGTACGCCACAAAGTTATTATAGTCATGTCACAAACGTGTTGGGTAGGTTTATCTTTAGTTATGATTTATAAAACATGTTGCAATATTAACGAAACTTTAAATTTATAAATGAACACAGCATTAAATCAACAGAACTTTTCGTCCTCCGTAAAGCGCATTTCGAAATGTATCATTTTGTCCATAACGGTATAGGGGCGTGCGAGGTAGATTTTGGTTCAAGTTAAAGGGAGGTCAAAAGGGTCACTAGGAACCCGTCTGGCGGGGAACTGAGATGGAGATACGGCGAGGGAGAGCGAGCGATGCAAAAACAAAGACAAAACCCGGCAAAGGGCAGCGCTCACCGTGGAGATTTTTTCATCGCTTCTGCTTCCAAGTAAATTTAAAACATCATTTCACATTTCACGGCCTCCTTGACTATGAATAAACTTTATTTCATTAGTTTGTGTTATTTCAAATTTATAAATTTAAAAAAAATATATAATATATATAGTGTATTTGCGGCACGTTCCAAAGTGGTAGTTACCTACTTTTAGTATCGCCCTGTTGAAAGTTCTATTCAGAAATTGAAACGTTGCTTTAATTGCTTGAGCCGTGTTTGGTGACCAGATCTTAAGTGTCCGGTTACTTCCCCACATTCCACTTCCCCATCTCCTTCCCCTCCCCACTAAATTCAGCCTCACACATAGTCTCACTGGCTCCAGGCGATTGGGGATGTCATAGTCTCACTGGCTCCAGGCGATTGGGACTTGTGTCGTGTTTTTTGCGCAGCTCTGGGTACGATTCTCCAATCCAAACCATTCGCAATCGCCGTCGAAAGTACATGCATTGGTCGACATTCTTATTCTTGAGTCTCGTCGAAGGTACATACTTACATACGCCAAACATCAAAAGTAATTCCACTCGAACAACGATTGGGTCGAAATACTCGTTGTTCGAGTGGAATGACTTCGTTAAGAATCGAGGCCCTGGAGTAGTAGAATAGGATTGCATTTGTTGATAAATTTCTCATTTCGGCTGACTCCAAAGACATCGATAATAAAAAAAATGCAATCTCTTTATGCGATAAAACTACAAACAAGGGTAAATACCTATATTAAACAACGGTACATACATAACAATGGTACATACCTATATTAAACAACAGTACATAGAGTACATATATTAAATTAAGCCGTTTAATAAAATTCTGATTTATCGTAATGTCTCATTTTTTATGTGGTAAAGGTATATTGATATGTATGTGGACGAATCTCCCTATAAATCTGAATCTTACGTCTTTGCAATATCAGTACATTAATATTAATATTTTTCCATGCCCGAAATTAAACACTTCCTTTGCACAAAATTATTACACTTACCGAGCAAGAATTTTCTTCAATCGACTACCTGAAGAAATTAGATACATTAATTATAACATCCAAATAATAAACACTGTGAAAAAATATTTTAAAGACAAACTTACAAAAAATAAAAATATTTCCAATTGAATTAATCTTAAGAATAACTCACTTCAAATAAGTTTAAAATCATTTTATTTTTAATTACTTACTTATTGTAATAAAACAATGTACACTCCTCTTCCAACCACAAGCTAATGCTTCTATGGAAGAGGGGTCTTGAAATATTTGATCATATATTGTAACAAATAAACAAAAATGTACTTATATAATAAATATAATAAATAAATATATAAATATGTAAAAAAAAAAAAATACCAAACATAACTAAGGAAAATTTAAAAGAAAAGTATTGATACATATTTATTATGTGTTCAGCGGGTAGAGGGAGAAGGGTGTTTCAGGATAATATATGAGGTAATTGCAAATGGAAAACAAATTCTGGAACGTCCGTCAAAACATAACTCGATCAAGTGAATCAAGTCATTTCAGGAGTCAGTACATTGGAGGGGCCCCACTACTTTGCCAACGACGGTAAAAGGAAACTGATTGGTTACCTCCTTCATCATTTAATATTTTTTTTATAAAACGAGGGTACATTTAATTATTATGAACGACCCTAAACACCCCAGTATTCCTGCATATAGCGTTTGTTAGAACATATACATATTTATACTCAATAACAAATAAAAAAAATTGTAAATAATTTCTCCTCGAAAAAAATATGAAGATAGGTAGGAGATATAAAGATAGGAGTCAGTATGTGCAGTAATTAGCACCAAGATAGGGTTCACTGTTCTAACCCACCGCCAACCTAGTTAGATAGATAAATAGATAATATACAGGCAGAGCTTGAAGTGATGTTAATATCACAAAAAATGGTGAATATATAGGTTCGAACATACAGATAATTGGGTCAAATATGGGAAGAGATATTAATTTCATAAAAATTGGGTAGATATTTACTATTACATAAGCTTAAAGCATTGATGTATTATACTAGATTAGCCCTGTCTAGTTAAATTCATTTTTAAAATAACGCCATGTAGCGTACGTCACAAATATAGAGATGAACTTAACAACCCAACTCTGTTGTACAAGCGTTCAAACTCGTAAGCGAAACCATGGAGAATTTGTTCTCAGAGGTGTTGTAATATGGACATAATTCAAATTTAAATATTTGGAACTGGGTTATTTTTGTGATTGAAAAAATGAACCTGCTCAGCATAGCTGAGAAGCAAATTACTCTAGACCAGAGGTTCCCAAAGTATATACATATGGACCCCCAGGGGTCGATATCGGCTTGCTGGGGGTCTATGTCAGCGAGAAAAAAATTTGGGGGTCCCCGAGATTCAAATGGGGGTACATACGAGCGGACCCCCATTTACCTAGTCAACATTTAGGAGTTCCGTAAATGACACAATAGACCTAACACAAATACAATAGACTGAGAAATTACTTATTTGGTATTTGCATTTTTATATTTCGTAAAGTTGTTAATTGAGGAATATACATAGAGTCTACGTTCCTTTTCTCGTCAGAATTAATATATTCAAGCAAAACATTGCACATTGGAAGCCGCGAATTTTCCTAGTTCCCCAACTTGTTTTTGAAAAACGTCCAGGGTAATAATGACGTTCAACATTTATATGTACTTTACACAGACTTCAAAACTAAGTTTTAGGACATTTTGACTATGGAAAAGGAACTTTGAATAATCGGAAAACACGTGAAAAGAAGAAATGACTGGAATAAGCACTGACAAAGAACTTAAGGGGGAGTTCTGTAGGGCTAGCTACAGAAAAAAATTCCCCTTGCTTACCCTTCTTCATTTTCATTTGGTGTAATTCCTCACAAGGGTGACCCTGTCTGCACAATGTAAAGACAGAGCAACTATACCGCCACCCGGTTATTGGCAGGCAAGGGAAGAGAATCTTTTTACTAAAAAAATAAATGATTATCACATGGGACGTTAATAGTTAAAGGAAAATTCAATATTCGGCAGGCAGGGGGTCTACGGAAAAAAAATATTTGGCAAGTGGTCTACAGGGAAAAAAGTTTGGGAACCTCTGCTCTAGACCAACAAAAGGTAAAACGCAATGCACAGTGCTCATTTCCTATTGCGACACAGTGCGTGGGCCTTTTCATAAATGTGCACGTGAAGCAAACCAAAATTGTGTTGGGGTGATTTTTAAATGAATATGCCGTGTCTAGTCTAGTTTAGTCTATGGCTTAAAGTGATATTCATTTCACGAAAGATGCGTTAGAAAAATTAGCAAAGATTTATTGAAAACTTGAATGCGAAATGAACTATTGAATTGAGCACACCGATGTTGAAGACTTTGAAGAAGAGCATCAGCATGTTAAGCACTGTCCTCTCTGCACATCCAGTCCCTCATCACTCCTCCATCCCAGTGCTGTAAATGGATGTCACTTGCGCGAGAAGCGAGTACCAAACCGACATTTCGCAGACACTTCACCAGATAATATGGCGGCGGAAACGGTTTCGTAGTAAAATAATATTTTCTACGTAAACAAATGGCGATAAGATGTGGTGAGTGACTGGGAGCTATGCAGCAATTGTTATTTTCACACATGACACCATCTGTTTATGCTTAAATCACATTTACGCAACGATCCAGGGACAAATTCCTCTCAAAACCATAACACACCATGTCCGTAACACGTCAGGTATCAGAAAGGTTTAACTGTCAATTGAGATTGTAAAATGTATTCTCTTTATATAATAATATATCATATTTTTTCTACTACAGTGAAAAACATAATTTTGTATAAACAATATTCATTAATACGGATTTTTAAATAATAAAAAGTTCAATTAATTGCATAATAATATGTCAGCAAGATATCAAAATAACATAAAAATTCTAAAACTTAGCACATTCAAAATACCTACCTCTATCTAGGAATCACTTATTTTAATAACCTTCTTTAAATCTACAAATTATCGAAAATATTCATTTGAGCTTATATTAAAAAATTACCTATAACTAATCGTGAGAGTCCATATTTGTTATTCTTTTTAAAAAATCTTATTTTGCTGTTTTCGATAATTCTTGTTTTTATCTTTTTATTGTTTATTTTATTACTAGCTGTGCCCCGCCACGTGTTGCAGTGGCTCAGTCTGTCTGTGCAGATAAATGAAAAAATAGCGCCTGTTGCTTTTATAGCCAACAGATGGCGCTATTTTTCAAAATTTCCTATGTTTTTTATCTGTCACAGGTGAAATCTACATACAATATTATACGAAAACACATTGATATTAGAATTCAACGATGTATCAAAGTTTCAAAGCAATCAATGAAGAACTTTCGTAGATTTAAGATTTTGAACAAACGAAAATATTTTTTTTTGTTGTTTGTTTTTGGTGTGTTATGCCGTGTTGCAGATCCGGTAGATCCGAAGATGTGATCTACCGGATCTGCCCTGATGATGGACACTGCAACGCGGTCCGAAACGTCGGCTAAAGAAGGAGTTAGCGCAACACGGCATAACACCCCAAAAACAAACAACAAAAATGCTTTTGGCCGTGAGAATCTAAAAACTTACCGAAAATATTTTTATTTTTTATAGTTATTATTATTTACAAAGTTTTATTACTTATATGACTTTATTACTTGAACCTGAATTCCCTTACGAAACACAAGAGACTCTTTATGGTGATAAAAAGCTTTTGTTACAGAGTAACATGTAATAAGTTGTATGTTTATTGTAAAAATCACATATTTATACTAAATTAAAATAAAATTTAAAAAATAATATACCAATAGATAAATCGATGTTTATTAGCAGCTTGACGCTGGTTGAAGAAACGTTCCAGACCTCGTTTCTCTTTGGGAAAGTTTTGTGATATCAGGACCTTAGTAAACTTGTATATCGGAGATTGTCTGAGAATATTCGATCACATTTAACCGTAAAAAATTATAGTCGACTTTTTTGTATTTTGTAAACTTAACTTTTGTGTATTGCAGTCCTTTAATGCCCCCAGTAGTCTTATTGAAGTGAAACTTCTTTAGGCGCGTAATGGATTTTCTGGGACGGAGTAAAACCGAGTCAGGATCGACACGAAAATGCGGGTACCCCCACCACCGCTCACCGTTCACTGTCCCTCTCTCACCATATGCGCTTGTTGAGGTGGGGGAGCCGCTCACGAACGTTCTCTCTCTTCTCTTCTTTCCTCTCTCTCAGACACCAGCGAACTGCGCCACGCCAAGCATCAGCTGCTTGGTTAGTATACTGCGTCATGAGTGTAATACGAGTGAAATACGTAATTGATTGTGGTTCATACGGTTTAACAAAAGAAGTTTCACTTCTGTCTTGCGTAGGCTTGACACACCCACTTTTTTTTTTTTAAAGAGGCTTTCCAACCGATGACCAATGGCGTGCAACTATTCTGCGTTATTCGCCAATTTATTAATGTATTCAGAGTACTGCAGCAATGTTTGACATTGCCAAGAGAAGAAGTTGTGATATTTGACTCTGTTGTTCATATTCTTGTATTTGCTCTTTCAAGTCGTGGTTTCTCTAAAATAAATTTGTTTTCAGAAAAAATCATTCCATTTACTTATGTAATATCTAATATGTCTTGATGACTTTTAACAAGATTATGCAAAAACGAAAAACACTATTCCATTGACTAGTGCCAATTTAAGATCATTAAGATGGTAAAAATTAATAATTATGAAATAATTTTTGTCCGCGGCTTCGCTCGCATTGTATTAGGGAGAAATTACTGTACAAAGAATTTTCCCACGGGAATAAATGTTTTTCCCAGTTCCCAATTCCCAGCCCTCCAACTATCACTACGCAAAAAATCACGTCGATCAGTGGCTCTGTTGCGATGTAAAATAAGGACAAACAAACAAACAACACACACTTTCACATTTTTATGCAAATGTGAATGGTAGCAGAAGTCGGGGGCGCCCGAGGAAGACATGGCACGATCAAGTGAATCAGATACTTGTGTCGGGCCATGTCAAGAGTCAGAATAATAGAAGAGTATGTATGAGACGATGTGCAAATGTGAATGATGCAGGAGTGTGTGCCAAGACCGAGTTGTTTGGCTGTCCGTCCTCTTTAGTTAGTTACGATTAGGATTACAACTTATCGAGTATATTTAACATGAATGGAAATGTAGTAGAATCATTATTTTCTTTTCAAGGTGTTTGTACTATTCGACCTCGTTTAACCTTTACCACATTTCCTTCTTCCTCCTTCCGAAGTCTTTCTGACTTAAAATATACAACTTCTAACCATCGACTTTTTAACCCAAAAAAGCAGAAAGTTAAATCTCTCCTACTCCACACAGTCAAATTGCAAATTAAAGATACGTGGATTCTTCGTGCCCATTCACAAAAGCTCTTATTTATTGCATTTAAAAACCTGTTAAAAAAAGTACCAACCTACAAGTATATGTTGATTGTATACCTTGTGGCTGCTACCTCTTGTCAGTAATTGTATTGGTCTTATCTGTAAAAATGAATGCCCTTTGTGGTGTTGCAATAACATAACATTTTCTGAGAAATTATCTCGTCTGGATGGATGACCGTATCGTTTATAAATATTAAACCACAAATTGCATAACACTTTTGGTACTCTCGTTTTCAGTAAAGACTGTAATATAAATAATGTGGTATTGGTTAGAAACGCTCTTAGTCTAATTATATTATTGTATTCTTAGTAAGTTGATGAAAGGAACTGATGCATTGTAGGTTATATATTTAATTAGAGAATTACAGGAAAATTTCAAAATAGCAATTGATGAAAATGAAAACTGCACAAATTGACTTGGCGAAAATGCCGTTTTGGAAATCAAGTATCTCATAGGAATATAACTTGTTTCATGTGTCGCCCCGGTTATTTCTTAACCTGTGGTCACTAGTTCGGAATGGCAACTAAAAACAGCACAACTATGGTTCCCAACCTTTCGTTTTATAGAATCCACCCAAATCATATCTTTCCCCTATTGGGAAACTATTGCTATAATCCCACCGGCTCCGGGTAGTTGAACTCTTGTAGGGTATTAAAAAATAAACCAAAAATTTGATATATGTATTTGTTCGTATTTTTTTAACCCTCACACTTACACAATTTTAAAAGATATGTAAATCTCTTTTTTGTAAGTTTTTATGAATGTAATGAAGCGGGAATGTGTGCCTATACAACATTGTCTGGCGTTCCATCATTTATATCTGTGCAGAATTGGCATTGTAGTTAGTTATCGTAATTCGCTTGCACCTGTGTGCATTAAGCGATAATTCAAGCACGTAGACGTGTCGAAAAAAACACATTGTAATTATCGACGTTGAAGCTGTCAGACTAACGCATGTGTGTCCTGATTTGGATGCACCATACAGTAACAGAGAACGCGAACACTTGCACTGGTCGCTGCTTTAGAGAGGGAGACTGCACTGTACCGTACACTGCACACTGCACTCTGCACATTTCTATAGTCACTATAGTGCATATAGGCCCGCTCGTGGGTGGCGGTGATACGATGACCGCATTTATTAAACCTACTCATTTCACAAATGATAATTGATATCTACAAACCATTCTTAACCGAACTGCAATAATCATTAATCGAGATAAATATTAAAGCTTCAATGGTGATGACTCATAAGAAAAGGGATTATTAATTGTTTAAAGGATTAAACAATTCGAACAACGATCAGAAGCAGTTGCTATGTGGTACTTACCCCATGATATTCCCTAATTTGGGAAACTTTGTGGGGCTGAAAGATGTGCGGTAGGGAAAAGATACAGGAAGGGAAGTTTCCATAGCAACGGGCTATTCTGATCTAGCCACTAAATATAGTTGCTAATGATCTTGTAGAATCTTAACAAAGTGTTTTGATCTTATTAATGTGGGTACCTACCATTTTATTTATTGAAAGTATGGATAAAATTTATCAAATATTAAACTCAGAAGCAAAAAAAAATATTATGCAAGTAGTTTGGATGATATAACGTTAACACGCACTCCTTGTTGCGAAGATTGATTCTGATTACATGCATCCTGTAGGCAGTACACACGTAGTGATATCTCGGTATTACCTCTATGCAATAATTAACGGAACTCGCAATAAAAAACTAAACTAAACAATTCGTATTACTACTATAAAATTATGTAAATTCATCAACTACTGTAAGTCAATAACCCTTTGCTTCTAAACGTTTTCTTCCGGTTTGTTGTAAGACATGTAACATTCCCTACACTTGTTTCTGGTAGGAAAGTCCTATATTTAACTTCCACTGCTCGGTAAAGCTTTGGGGATATTATAAACCCATTGGAATTTCAATGTTTTGGACACGAATAGATTTGAGAGCTTTCACAGCTAACCCGTGACATATCTAATAAATGCCACGTCACTCCGCTGCGCGTAACAAATGTCTTTTTGATTTATCTAATTAACCCAGCAAGAACAAGCTTGTAGCTGTTGGTTTTACATGTTTTAAACATGTTGAATAAACATTAGTTTTAATAGTATGGAGGGACTGATGAATGTGATAGAAAGTTGATTTTTTATTACACATAATTTAGCTAACTATGTTTCTTTCCTAAACGCGCTCTTTAAGCATATAAATAATCTAATTAAATATATACCGGAATTAATAATGGCATTTACAATTATGTCCACTGCGTGTTAGGTGTATCTAAATTTATCTAATAAAGAATAAACAGTGTTAATCCCAGTTTAGTATGATCCTGTATATTATCTACCTGTAAAGAATATAAATAAATAATAATATGCAGGGTGTCCGGGGGTAAACTGCGCTAACTTCAGGAGGTGATTCTACACGATGGTAGAAGTAAAAAAGATTCATGACTTTTTGCGAAACTCCAATGTTTATTTTCTAAAACAAATAAATTTCCATATAAGAATATTTATTTTCCCATACAAACAATTCAACGTGTTAACCTAAAAACTGTACTATCGTGAATTTTTAGTTAGAGTTTTATAGTCTATAGTTAGCAATAATATGAAAAAAAGTACAGCGTCCTTGAGGTAATGTTTCACAAAAATGGCGCTACACAAATCATCCAGTAAATGTCTGTGCCAAATATCTTAACTATTTAACTATTCAATAAAAAAATTATCACAAAATCCCTAGAAAATTGAGATGAGTCTATCGATCTGGAAGATGTCACCAGTTTGCACTAGATATATCGTCTTCCAAGCCCGGACAGGCAAACGAAATTGATTAACTTCAAGGAGGAAAATCTAAATTTTTGATGGATAATTATTAAAATAGACGGAAAGTCAATAAAACATTATTTCACTTTCTAAGGACGGGGTGTTTCGGAGAATTTGAAAAATTCATCAGATTTCAACGTTCATTTTCGGGTTCTGTGAAAGTCCTATTCAAGTTCTGTTATTATATCATTGTAGGCTAGTTGCTTGAAAAAACTGAAATAAAAACAGAACTTGAAAAAATCTTTCACAGAACTTGAAAATGAACGTTGAAATTTGATGAATTGTTCAAATTCTCCGAAACAACCCGTCCTAAACATTAAAAATGAATAGATTAAAAAAAACATTTGAATATCAGAACATATCAGCAAAATTCTTTCAAAATATAAGAGAAGTTTTGATTCGTTTTGAAGTCAGTGGCGGCATTATATTATTTTCATTGATCGGAAATTCGAGTCTGTATTCAGGATTCAGTTTAAGACAATACCTACATAGGTACGTAACCAAAAATAAGCTACTCGATTCACACTTTTTCCTTGGAAGACCAAGGTTCCATCTGACATTTTGGCCAAAATTGATATGTTTGCAACAAAATTTTTACGTTTTTTTCTCTTCAATACTCTGTCTAAAATATCTCCAAGTACGCAGATAATTTTTTTATTCAAAAACACTTGGTTAAACAATTATATGTTTTTTAGCAATTTACAACATAGTTCTATTTAAAACAAACTTTTTTGTTTTGTTTTTTGACTGCCATAGAAATAATATTTTGAAGCAACATTATTGTAGAAGTTAAAAACATTCCATGAAAAAGAAACATGAAAGAAACAAACTTAAAACAATCAGATGCTACTGAGTTTAGCCGATTTGGAAAGCAACATCTATTATTTGTAAGTATGTGTTTTTTTTTGGCTAAATGTCACGTTTTTTTTTTTTGCAAAGTATATTCTGAAACATTAAGACCGTTCAATTACAATACGTTCTTCGTATTCAATTTTTCAAATATGTATTTTTTTATTTTATCCGTGATTCAAATTCAATATCTCAGTTTCATGCAAATGGCAGATAGAACCTTGTTGTGTTGAGATCTCTCTCGGTAGCTCGGGAAGCGAACACATGTTTTCTTGGAACAGCCGCCCCAGTCCGAGATAGACTTCGAGCCGAGTCCAGCTGGGTCCAAGAAGCCTGGAGCAGGGAGAGGCTAAATTATTATCCACTGACCGCGCTCTCTTAGCTTCAAATTCTCGCGGCCGACTTTTTGTTACAGACCTTTTTACAGGGGACGATTCTTGATGGTTCTCGTTGCTAAATTATTAAATTCGTGAGTTTTTATCACTTCTAAATATGGTTTCAAAACGCATTTTTCGGGATGAATAAAGGCGTACATCTATACAGTCTGACAAAATAGGATTGAGAAACTAACTAAATGCATTACAGTTCCAACTGCTGATGGCATCCCTAATTAGGGTATGATGTGAGGCTGAAGGTTATGGAGAAAAAACAATAATGTGACTATTCAAATCTTGTCACCAAAAGTCATTTCAAGCAAATGATTGATCGGTGGCTGAGTTGACAAATACGATGGGTTCCGACCCACGTGTCGTGGGTTCAATGTCTCAGCCGGCAAAGTCCTCCATCTTTACGCAAACTAAAGTTATAATAATAATAATAATTGCATTATTTTTATAGCGCCGTTTTCGTGAGAAAATCACCTCAAGGGTTCAAAATGGTCGTCGTCGTATCATCAAGCATACTACCCACCTGACCACCTACCACCTCTGTAGGTATTTGATTGAAGATAATGTTTACTTTTTTGGCATCGTTTCAAATCTGAATGGTGGTCTTACACCAGGGCGATACTGACAGTATCTAAACGTGCCGCAAATACACTTATATTTTAAATGAATAAATTGTGATTAAAGCTTGCTAGTCGAGAGCCTTAACCATCGACCACGGAGGCCGTCAATACGTTTTCGTCAATTTTACATTGTTTTAATCATAAGTAAGTTGAATAGATAACAATTTAAAACTTGATTTTTAGATTAAATAATATTTTTAAATAATAAATTAAATTATGAATTATTAACCGAAATAGTTACATTCTTTAAACGAGATAAAGGGTAACCCATATTAGGTTCGTGAATTAGCGCCTGTGATGAATTTTCTTTTAACTTCTCCGTTATAATTCAAGGTTGCCCGCTGAAATTCAGACAATGCCCCGTACCCTAGATATTTTGTCTCCAACGAGAGAGATTTGAAATTTCAAGTTCACCTCCAAAACTTTGTTTTCGAATTAACGGTAACAAGCGTCAGTAATAATTGATTAATCGATTTGTGTTGTTTCACAAACTATTTATATTAAAATAAATAGTGGTAGATCCACCACCATTCAGAATCTAAAAGTTGCTTGAAATGGCTTTAGCCATGTTTGGTATTTTTATTAATCAGTATTACACCTTGCGTTCTTTCCAGACCTTCATAATAAATTTGTAACACGGTCATGGATACGTTAACTACACAACAGGGATCAGAGGTCTCAGGTACAAAATTGCATAATTTATTCTATCCAACGCGATTTTGTATTGAGCATTTGCACGACGAAATAACAGAATGTGGTCTATTCTCATTTTCACTTGTGAGAATTTCGAACTGAATTTATTGGGCCATAAAAAGATCGAACGCACTCAAACCGGAGCCGCCCATTGGCCGAAGAGGCGGAAGTGAGAATTGCACGGAACGAGCTTTATGGACCCACAAAGTTGAATAGTCATAATAATCAAATACGCAGGAACGTAAATTTCCAGTGCTCGAATCAACAACCTTACCAACCGGAAAGTAGGATTCTAAATTTGATGGCTTATTAACTAAAATTTTAAATACCCACCTAATGAATCTGCTCGAAAACGACAAATCAGGTCAATTCTTATTCACATTGGAATCGATTTGGCTTTTACCGTGTGTAGATTTCATACGATCTAAACTAGCTTCCCGATTTGCTCCCGTTATGTTTGAGCATTTTAAATACCAAAATCTATTTTTTTTAATTCTATGATTCACCTATATAATCACTATTATCTATTCAAGTTCTGTTACTATTTCAGTTTTAGGAAACAAACGGCTGATAATTATATAAAATCAGAACTCGAAAAGAACATTTACAGAACTTGAATATTAACTTCATACATGATACATTGTTAAAATTCAGTGAAACAACTAGTCCAAAGTTTTTTGTGCTGTGTAGAAAAACATAATGATATTTAACTTGAAAATAACAAAATACCTCCCTATTTAATTTAAAGCAATGACTAAAGAAAATACCCTGTATAAAGCCAAGCTATTTATGATGCATATTTTATTTTGTAATAGTGGTTAACCACCAAGTGTAGAATGCAGGCTATGTAATAAATACATTATTCTAAAATTTTTGGTGCATTCCACTGCAAATCGGTTAGTTAGTATTGAAATGATGATCAAATTATTAGGACATTCGTATATTTAGATGTTTTTAATTTATCCATTCACAACTACTAAATTATGATTTGTTTTACAAAGAAAATGTTGATGTCATAAACTGTAATATTTTAAGGAAGACTCATGCAAACTCACATTTCAAGCTCTGCAATCCGAATTTCTAACTATTTAAAACATATTTCTCTTGAACACTTTCTGAAGATCCTAGAAAACATTTTTAGAGCCGAAACAGTGATTATATCCATGGAGAAAAAAACGCCAAAAATTCTCCGAAAATTCATATATATAATTATATTTAATGTTACTGGTATATCTTTAAATGCAATTTAGGCATTTGTCAAGAGATTTTTGCTCTATTTTAAACGAGTCGTGTTTTCATATTAGCGCACTCCGTATTTACACATCTCTCATTCAAACCATCTTCGTTTTCTTTTTGAACGCTTACTACTACAGAGCCTTTTCGATGAAACCCGAAATCAAAGCAAATTTCAGCACCATTCTGTTTTACAACACACTAAATGTTTTCTGACAGTGTTTATGACTCTTAATTGGACCTTCGTTTATTCCGGCATCAATCCAAAAATCTAGAACGTGAAGGGTTAAACAATGAACTTACAGTTACAGATAGAAAACAAAGTATAAGAACAAATATGTTTTACTTAACTAATAAAACATTTCGGAAAATTACTTTTATGATGTTCTCATCCGAAATATGAGATGGATTCTGAAATAATTATATTATTCTGTTGCATTTGAATCACACGTACCAAATAATGGATGTTTTGAAATGCACCATGTGCATAATGCAATAACCTAAATGCAGAACCAAAATAGCTCCAAATGACAGCCGTGCCGCAGTTTGTGTGTACGGATTATCAAATACTGCATTCACTACGCGAAACCGCGTCTTATTGTAAGATTCTCTGAATTTCAATGGTGCGGTATGGCCAGTGGCGTGCACAGATTTCCCCCCTGTTGTGCGACTGGCTACTTTTGCAGTCCAGAGAAATTATGACTACCCTGAATTGCACTGCAATGTGCTGTGTGTAGCTTTGAACCTATTTCGTTACTCTCCATTAAAATAATTGATTTTGTAGTTTCCTGTCCATTAAATAAGGCTTTGAGATATTTTCAAAATGTATCCAATCTTTTAGGGGTTAATAGGGGTAGGCTGTAGTAAAAACAGAGAAGTGGTGAGTTTTCAATAAAAAATGCTGCTGGCTTTAGCCGACTTTATTCGGGATTACTTAAGCTATTTAAAAAATATCAATTTTTAAATATTACAAGCCAATTACTGTAAAATTTATTTTTTCACTGTACAATTATTGAATGAAAGGATGCCAATATAATATTTAAGCCAATTATTTCATTAAAAAAAGTAGTACTAATTAATAAAGGTGCAAACAGATGGCACTCATTGCTAAATTCGTAGTTTGCAAGAAAGTTTGACACTAACACATATATGCATCGTCTCTAGAACGAGCGTCATGCACACATTTACATTTTATGTCGAATTAAGACAATATTTGAATATGAATATGCGTTTTTTTGCATTCTTAGTTCCTGCCTTTGATACTTTAATGTAGCGCGGCCGCAAATTCTATTTTTGTTTGCGCTTATTTTTGAAAGTGTGCATTGATTTCTTGCAATAATTAAACAAATTTTATTATTATTTATATTTTTTGCTTTCTTTCTGTATGGATGGCACGCCATGCGCATCGAAGTTAGCTCAGACTAGTAAAATATAAAATGACAAAAAAAATGACATGAACATAACAATTCCACGTTCTTTACTAATTTTGTAATTTCGCCTAAACTCTCTCAAACAACCATGCATACGGAAGATAAGATAAACATAAGGATGTCTCACCGTCATAGAGAGATAACATGTTCCTTCCCAGGGAAGTAATAATATATTAGCAGCAATACATGTAGTGTGTGTGATTTGTTTGTATAAATGTATAACATTGCAATAGACTTATATATAAGAAAGTTATAAACCTTCAAGGCACACCATTTGAGAATATTATTTTTAGTGGCATAAAAAAGAATATACTTTTGCTGATAAAAAAAATCATACTGAAAGCAAAATGTTTGTATACATACCATTTGTGGGTTATTTCCTAAAAATTATATAAATCAGTCCTTAAATCTTTACATTTAAAAAAATATATTATTCTTTAAATATAAAGTAAAGCAGTTTATGCACTGTCCTTCTCACTAGGGATTCGTGTTCTTAGGCGGACTGTAGGTGGGTAGTTGTGTTGGTGTTACATCATGATTTCCCCGTCTGCATCTTTGTTAATTTCATCATCTTCATGTTTGTTGACTATGTTTTTTGTTAATTTTTGATAATTTCCTCATCTTCATGTTTGTTGATTTCATCATCTTCATGTTTGTCGATTTCCTCATTTTCATGTTTGTTGATTTCCACATCTTCATGTTTGTTGACTGTATTTTGTATTCTGTAGTTTTCATTTTGAGCCTCAGAAAGTTTTACCTGATTGCATATGATAATATGCCTAAGTATGCTTAAACCGAGTTTTTTAAAAGTGCACAAATCTCTCTCTCTCTCTCTCTCTCTCTTTCTCTCCGTTTCTCTCTCTCTGTTTCTCTCGCTCTCTGTTCCTCTCCCTCTGTCTCTCCATGTTGAATTTATTCGAAACATCAAAAATGTCACCTAATCGATTCATTTCCACGAATTTCTACAAATAACAGAGAGTTTAAAAAAAAACCTTAGAAGATGAGTTATTTTGACGTAAATTTTTGTAGCCCAGTCTGGGTTTCTACGGCGTTAAGAGATAAGAGTCTTCCTGATTGCATATTATTATTGTTCCAGTAGGGAGTGTGTGTGTGTGTGTTTGTATGTGCGTGTGTGTGAGTGCGTTTGATTCCTCGGATGCGGTCTATTTTGGTCCGTGACAGACTAGTTCCGGAGAACTGTCGTTAAAAAGTGTTCGTAAACACAAGACGGTCATATGAACAGATAGGGGTGACATAATTGTTTTTAAAAATCATCAATAATGCTAAAAGATTAACGGCCTCGATTAGACATTTGACCTTTAAGACGATGCACTATGTAGTAATGCAAAATCATGTGTTTTTGGTTTGAAAATTTGGTCGCCTAGAAATGTTTCCGATGCTTTAATTAAATATTGCAAGTAGAATACATCCTGGCCTTTAAAATAATCGAGTATTTTTGAGATAAGTCTTTTTATAAGCCCAGAAAAAAATAATGTATGAGACCTATGAAAACTGCTTTAAAATTCAAAATCTCCTACTTACGAACCCATTTTCGGTTATAATTTTATTTTATAATGTTTCAAATTTAGTTATTTATAAAATTATCGGAAAAAAAATTTATATTTATGCCATGTTTTTTTCTTGTATAAATCAAAACAGGCGGATGGTGTTAAACGGGAATTTAAACCTTATCGCCATCTACGTAAGGGGTGTTATTGATAGCGGCTCGATTTAAAATATTACACGACGTAGTGCATCGCCTTAAAAAAAACAGAACACGAATCCCAACCACAAAAACTTAATCAGAAATTTCTCACTCTGACCCGTGGTTTTCTTCCACACATTCCACAAAAACATTCCACAGGCACAACTGAGCAGATAAATAATATAATTTATGTTATTTTTTTAACATTTTTTTTTTCAATATGAAACTGCACAAGAGTCCCAACTGCTCCCAAAAGTCTGGAGTCAATCAGACTATGGCATCCCCAATTGGGGTATATTGTGAGGCTGAAGGTAGTGGGGAAGGAAAGGAGATTGAGAAAAAGGTGGGGGAGTACCTGGCTATTCAGATCTGGTCACCAAACACGGCTAAAGCCATTTCAAGCAACGTTTATATTCTGAATGGTGGTCTTAAGCCAGGGCGATACTGATCGTATCTTCCACTCTGGAACTTGCCATAAGAAAATTATTTAAAATAAATCTCAAATAAAATTTACTTGCGCACGTCGGGATTTGAACCCGCGTCTTCGGATTGCTAGTCGAGAGCCTTACCCCTCGACTACGGAGGTCGTCAATAATAATAAATTAATGTTATTATTCTTCGTTGATTTATATAGTGCTGTTTTTTATAGTTAAAATTTATAACTAGTGACTTACATCCAAGACTATCGCTTACATCTAAGACATATAGTTGTTATATATATAATTAACTTACAACTAAAACATATAACTGGCGACTTAAAACTATTCCATATGTATTTATTTATTTATTTATTTATTTATATATAATTTGTACATTTATTTATAACAATTACAGGTAATAAAGCCTAAGACGTTATAATTGTACCATTTATGCAGTGTATATGCAATGCCAAAAATCTCGCAAATGCGCTATAGGACACAAAAAATAAATCTAATTTCTTATGTACCGCATTCAAAAAGCACGTAGCTCTCCCCACAGGTGAGTTCATTAATAAATTAGTGCGGCTTGCTCTACTATATAGAAGATTGTGATGACGTCCTCGAGAGTGAGACTCTGGTACAAAAAAATTTAATTGGGCCAGTATCTCATTATTAGATAAGTGACCGTTTATTAGTTGGAAAAAATATTTAAGCAAAGCAATACCTCTACGTGTCTCTAGGGAGTGGTAATTGGTCATGCCTAATATATAAATCGATGGGTAAAGCCAAGGGTAACGTCCATAGAGCCGCGAGAATAAAAATCTTAAAAAATTTTTATGGACTCTTTCAATGCGTAAAGTGTATGTTAATTCATGTGGAGCCCAGATGATCGAGTTTGATTCAAGTACACTTAGGACTAGTGTGTTATATAATAACGTCAGTGTTTTTGTGTTACGAAACGGATATGAGTTTCTAATTACGAAGCCGAGAAGCCTGTATCCTCTGCTTATTAAATCATCGATGTGTTGGTGAAAGGTTAGTTTGCTGTCGTAAATAACTCCTAGATCTTTGATTTGATTTAGGTGTTGGAGAATAATTTCATTGATTGTATATTCAAATACATGCGGTTTCTTTGATCTTGTATACGAGACGATATTGCACTTGGGTGTACTGAAGTTTAAGCCATTTATTTTGGCCCAGTTTGAGACGCAGTCGATATCACGTTGAAGGAGAATACAGTCAAGATGGTTTTTTATTGAACGATATAGTTTCAAGTCATCTGCAAATAGTAAATACAGCGAATGTGTGATGACTGAACCAATATCGTTGATAAAAATCAGAAACAGAAGTGGTCCAAGGATAGACCCCTGAGGAACTCCAGAAAAAACTGTGAATTCCAAAGAACTGGAACCCTTATAATAAACAAACTGTCTACGATTTCGAAAATATGAAGCAAAAAAACAGAGTAGTCTTTTGGAAAAACCAAATGAAGCTAGCTTATTTAGAAGAATGTCGATGTCAACCTTGTCGAATGCTTTTTCCAGGTCGAAATAAGCAACATCCACCTGTCCCCGATTGTCGAGAGTTTGTGATAAGAAATCTGAGATACATAAGAGGTTTGATGTTACTGACATCTGGGGTCTAAAACCATATTGACGGTCATCAAGAATTGGATTAACGTGATTAAGTATATATTTATGTAGAATTTTCTCGAATATTTTCATGATGGAACATAGAACGGCAACTGGTCGATAATTCCGGATATCGCGTTTGTCTCCCTTCTTGTAGATAGGGGTTATTTTAGTTAATCTCCAGATGTCTGGGAGAATCCCGTTTTTTAGGCAAACATTGAAGAGATGACATAATGGTGGTATTAAAAGGTCGGAACAACCCTTTAGTATAAATGTTGGAATATTGTCAGGACCGATGGAGTGAGGTTTCTTTAAATTTGAGAGTGCGTCCTTAACATCTTTTTCTGAAATACTGACCAGGTCGAATGAGGGCCCAATCTGTACAGTGTGAAGGGTAGAGTCAATATTGAGAGTTGGTTGGACATTTTTGTAAACAGATGAAAAAAAGGTCGCAAAACTATTTGCGATTTTATCATCAGTAGTCAATTCCTCTCCGTCAAGAATCATAGACTTAAATGAGTTGTTGGATTTTTTTAGATCCTTAATGTACTTCCAAAACTGTTTGGGATCGATAGATAATTTTTCTTCCATTGAAGTTAAATGATTTTTAAAAGCTTCACTGATTTCATGTTTTACGATGGAGCGATAGGCTGAAAAAGTAGCATAGTCCAAGTTGTGACGTGTTTTTTTCCATCGCTTATGAAAAATATGTTTAATTTTAATATTTGAAATAATACTATCTGTGTACCACTTAGGATATACTATGGCCGGGTATGTGATAATACAGAATACTTCTATACGACTTACAATTATGGCTGAAAACAATAATTGAGATTACAGTATTGCAAAATATGCATATATTGTTATGATTACTCTGCCCTTTCAGTAGTATGTGTGATAAATCTAAATGGCCACATGACAGGCCAATGAAATACAAAAGTCATCATTCTAAATGTTAAGAACATCGTACGATTTTCAATCAGATTAGGTCGCAATTGTTGTCAATATCTCCATAAAGCTCCACAATGGGTGCAAAAATGTATAAAGGGATGTGTTTTGTTTTTTTGGTTTTTGATAATTCAGTTTTTCAAGCATTTGAAAATCAATTATTTTAACTGGAATTTCAATAGGGTGTGCGGCAACCCTGATCGGTAAACAGAATAGAATGAAAACATTTGAATTTAGAAAACGCAATGGCGCCATTACATCACCTTCGCGCGCCCGCGCCTTCCGACCAATCAACCGACAGCACAAACGCCTCATAACATTATCACATTCGTATGCACTAGCTTCGATACCCGCCAAACCGTTAAAAATCGCAAACATAGGTCTTTTTTTATTTTTTTTTTATTGATACATTATTTCACATTTCAATTCAGCAACGTTGGCCTCACTGGGTTGTTCACCCGTGCTGAGGCCCCCATTTTAAAGTATACGAATTTATACATTTAAACAAAAAACAACATTAAAATAAAGATAAATTTACACCAAAAATAAAGATTAGAAATCAAAATCCAATTCTCACACCAAAATAAAAACATTAGGAGAGAATGGAAATCGGCACTTACAATGATCTATGTGCTTGTGCGTGCCGCTTGCATTTTTTTTTGTGTTGTGTGTATATGTTTTATTCTCTTATGTTATAGAATTTTGGAAATATTGTCTTTTTTGTTCTTTAATCCATTTTTTTATTTTGTGTTTGAATTTATTTTTATTTTCCTCAATTTTTGTTTCAAGTGGAAGACTGTTGAATGCTTTAATAACGTGGTATTTATGGTGTCTTGGTCCAAAGGTAGTGTTTACCGTCGGAGTTTTTATGTTTTTTTTATACGCTTTTCTGACCGGTCTATTAGTGATATTTTGTGTTTGTTGGGGTTTGTTTTTTTGGTCGAAAATGTAGTTTAGTAGAGTTTTAACATATAATTGGCGTATATCAAGTATGTCACAGCTTTTAAATATTTGGTCTGTGTCGGTTAGTTTATGTTTTTTGAGTATTACCTTTAATATCGTTTTCTGTGCGATTTCTATTTGAGCGATAGCTGCGTTTGTTGCTCCTCCCCAAGCAATTATTCCATATTCTATTATTGATTGGGACATAGGACATTACTAGGACATATTTCAAAATTACACATAACGGCCTAAGTATTTATTACCCAAACCACCATTTTGTTTTTAAATAATTACAAATTTAACGGCTTCTATTCCCGGCGTCTGCAAGTAAAATTTTATTAGGGTAATCCATTTTGCTTTACAATTAATTAGTTAAAAAATAATACATACTTCGAAACACTCTGGAATTCGGAATTGAAATGTAGCAATGTACATTGGCGGTTTCAATCAACAATCAGCTCTGAATAGCCAGGTACTTTCCCACCTCCCGTTTTCTCACCCCCGCTCTCCTACCTCTCGCTTTCCTTCTTCCCGCAGCATTCTTGAGCGGTATCCACATTAAAAAAGTTTATATATATATTTATTTATTTATTGTTTGAAACATTTACAGAGTGTTAACTATTATTACATTTATATTATTTGCGTGGGAATATGCACAGATATTAACATCCCAATTAAAAATGTTCACAGCATGCGTAAACAAAGTTTAGTTGATATTAGGCGGAGATGCTAGTAGTGAAAGAAAAAATAACATAAATAATAATAATTAAAAAGAAATATAAAACATGAATATTAAATATGAAATATAAAATATAGTAAATGTACAGAGAAAGGATAAGGAAAAAAAGTAAAGAAAATAATGATAGTAAATAAAATAAATAAAAAGTAAAGAAAATAAAAAATAGCAATTATATCTTTTAACTGTTCTCCATAACATATCATGGTAGAAGATTGTTAATTTGTTTTTAAAATATGAGAGACTGTTTGCAAATTTATCTATAAGGTCGCATTCAACTGTATTGTACAGACGAAACATTCGAGACAGTGGATTGAAATATGCAATATTGTTATTAAATATATCAATATGGAATATATTTTGGCTCCTTGAATTGTGTCTATTAGGAACTTTAATATGAATATTGTTCAGACAATTAGTGGTAAGAAGTTTATCGTGAGTAATTTTATATAAACATATTAAGTCCGCAAATTGTCTTCTTTTTTCCAATGTTGTAAATTTGAAGTTTAGTAGTCGTTCTTCAAAAGATTTGATCGAGGCATTTAATCCAAGTTTAAATGATAAAAGTCTTAGGAATTTTTTTTGCACAGATTCAATAGTTTTAGAATATTTCATATAATGTGGGTTGCAGATAACACTCCCATATTCCAATTTGCTTCTGACCAACGAGTTGTATAATGTTATAATGGATTGGGGGTATTTAAATGATTTCGATATTCTATGAATGAATCCAATCATTTTCATTGATTTACTTATAATATCATTTATGTGTATATATATTTTATATTACTATAAAAAAGTAAGTAATTCTCGGTTTGATTCGTTAACCCAGAGTTTGCAATAACAGTATTGTGGGTAGTGAAATGATTAAACACATTAAATGATTTCTGAATCATCATCAACAATAACGTTAACGAGATATCTTATTGGCTTCTACTTTGTATGAATTCAGCCGCATTAGTGTTTATTAGGTGCATGTCACTTATCTGACTAATAGTTGGGTGTTACTTACTTGCTGCGAGCAGTACGCCATACAATTATAATTAGAGTAAAGTGAAGTCTGACTGACACTGGCGATAAGTATTATGCAGTCTACCAAATTGATCATTCATTATTAAGATGAATTGGTTGCGGTCCAGAAATCAAATGACAAATTATAATGAATATTTGTGTAATTTTATTGATGACATCTCTGTCAATTACTTTAATTTATTGTCCCACATCAAACGACACTTTCATATGTTGACAGTGACTATCTTACATAAAACATTCATTTCTATTAACCTGTAGGCAATACACTATTAAACCAACTATTCCATATCACACACTCACGACTAACTACATACAACATTCATTTTTCAGAAGGACGTGCACAAAATATAATAACTTCTTTTCATACGCCGATATTTTCCATTTGTGCTCAGGTCAATTTAAAAAAGTTTATATTAGAAAAAAATAAATCACAAGGTGAATTACGAACTCTCTAAAATGACTCCTGCCGTTTATAAGATCTAATTTATTTTACTCATTTTCATTACGTATATTTCTTTCTTTAATTTTTAAACACTATTTTATGATGTATGTATTATTTTAACTTTATTTATCTACTCGTGTTTTTTTTTACAAAATTGTTTTCCATTCATTCCACTTTATGAATGCCACACGCACAAATACTTTGGATTCTCCTCAGTCAGTAGTAAAAAAAAGCATTTGTTACATATATGGTTGCAAGGACAATGCATAATATATAATATTTATACTAGTTAGAATTTTATGATTTTTTTTTTATATTTGTATAATTTATTCAATGAATCAAAATCAATTTTTCAAAGATATTATATATTTTATCTCAAAATATTTTTTATGAAGATGCAACATCTCGGTTTTAAGGAATCGTTTATATGTTTTTGCTTTTGTTAAAAGCCTCTTCAAAAGCCTGTTGTATCGCAATATCATTATTACAGAAGACAATATAATCGTTAGAACAATACCGAATGATTCGTTAATTTGCCATTGTGAGCTAATAATAACGCGATATGGCGAAGGTGGGTGGTATTTTTAAATGACTAAGATATCTGTAGGTGGAGCAACCTGTATAATCGAACCTCGCAACATTGCAACGAACTGCAACTGCTAATTCAAATGCAACTGCTCGATTCACAACTACATCTCTGAATTAAATAAACCAGCTTATAATGTAGCAATGTAAATTAAATTTATCTCTCTTAAAGACTGATATAATGTTTTTGAAAAATGGGGGCGCTACGATCGTTCGAATCGCTTTTAAATGACAATGACGCCAAGGTGGTACAATGATAAAACAGTGAAATCGATAATCGTTAGGCGTAACTAACGACGATTTTATCCCGATCTCTTAAGCACGGTCGGGCTGTTGATAGCTAGACTGATATTGATAACGCAATAAATAATAAAACGATATATGCTGGCAACACTCAAGATTTGTCTATGAATTGACATTCCGAAACGTTAAACGCAACATAAAAATATTAATAAATTTTGATTTGAAATTCAAACCTAAATATGCATTATGGCAGTTCGAATTTACTTTTTGACACTAAAAAGGGAATTAATTAGTTACTGACAACTTTATTCACAACTTGTTATGTGAACAAATTTTCGTTTCTTCCAGCCCGAACCAATGTAGCGATATCGGCCCGAACGGATTTAACTCGCCGCGTATACGACTTTTTTCAATTCTAAGAGCTTCGTTAGTTCAACTCAGTTTGTTAATAAGCCAGTAATTAGAGATTAATTTTTTTTAAACGTGTTTATTGACAGTTAACCTAAACTTATTTGATACTATGGAGGCCGTGCTAATATTTGTCCATCGGCCGTCGGAACATTTCTTATCAATTGTTGACCGTGCTTGCAAATATCACTATCTGGCCATAGATGGTGAATTTAGTTAATATCGTATTGCCGAAAGGTTTCATCGATCGTACATGCTCTAGCATGGTGTGTATTTTTCACATTATGTATGTACGGTGGTCAGAAATTAGTGTCATTCAACATCTTTGTCAACAGCCGTGTATCAGTAAGGAGCACAAGGGGATGCGGGGTGTGGCGGTGTGGGGGTGTTTCTTTGTTAGGGGTTATTACAAAAAGTTAGTTTACGCCAAAGAAATTAGAAACTTACGAGGATTACAAAAAAATTGAGACAGGCAGAAGAAACAATAAAAACCAACAGAGTGGCGTTCATGCGACTAAAATAAAACGAAGATTTAAGAAGATGTAGGGTTTGTATTGAGCACGAACGTCGATATTTTGAAAACTTTTTGTTATGCAATAATAAAAAATTTATGACAATTAATCTTTAGTTTTATTTAGCTCAACCAGGTTTTTTGGAATCATTATCTTTTCGAACAAATTTTAAGTATGACGCTGTAGAGATAGCTCGATGAAATTTACCGAGTTAATAGATGATAAAATCGCCAAGTGTTTTAAAAAGAATGTCCGAATTTTCAGTATTTTTTGTTAAAACGTCCTTCTAAATTTCAAAAGTTTAGAATTTCAACTAACAAATTCAACATTTTTTTATGGCGCAATGGTATCAGATCTGTCTACAGTTGTTTTAGTGTTTACAAGATATACTATTCACCTAATTAGAAAATAAATCATGTATGCATCTCAATAATTCACGTCTCTGTGACCAATAATCTCTTGTAAGTCAAAGTTTCACAAAAATTACGAAAAAATCATAACTCGAAAACTACAAAAAATTGCGAAACATACACGGGGGTAATTTAGGTAACCCTAGGGGTGCTCTACCTCTGGACCTCCGCTTGACACTATTTTTTGGGACATCCTGTCTTTGTAGCAAGTTTGAGAGTGGTAAATACTCTCTGTATTCTAATGTCAGAACTTCTTCCCCACTACTTTCCCTTCAGTTTCACAACATACCCTAATTGAAGATACCATAGTCTCACTGACAGGTCTCATTGTATCTTATCTTGTTCCTCTTGTCCTTTATGGTCCTCGACAAGGCACCTGCGCTACTGCGACAGCCCAGTAGGTTCAGTCTCTGGAGTTTATTTTTCCACCTTTGCCTGGTTCGGTCCATTGGACGTCTTCCCTATGGATTAATTGCAATCAGTATTTTCAGTTGAATCTGGTCTTGTAGCATACTTGGTAGATACATTTAATGCAAGACTTAGATTTAGTTAGATAGGTATGTATTATGTGAATAAGCACTAGATGTTCGATAAGCTTTCAAAGTGAACTTGTGTAAAAGTATTCAATCATAATTCGTGACGTCACATTACACACCATTCATAAATTGGTGGCAGTGCCGCAGTACTACCGCACTTTTCGTGACGTCACACGCCTTTCAGACTGCCGTAAATATCAACATTTTGACGGCTTACATCATCGGTATTTTCCGAAAATTCTTAAATCCCTAACCTCAGTTTACTAAAATTCATATAATACATTTGAAAATAAAGTGTAATTGGATTGTAGGAGACAATCTCATCTAGATAAATATTCCGGTAATATACCCCCTTTCGGAAATATTCCCTTTAATTTACCCATTACTAGTCAAAAGTAAAATATATATTAGCATAATAATTACGGTGCCGAAATGAGAATCCTTCATTATCTTGTTTTTCTCAGATGTCCTTGATTAGTTCTGTCGCTTCTCACAACATCTGCTAATCTCATAAAGCATAATAACCTTGCCCACAGTGCACTTTAAGTCACCATCATATTACAAACACATCAACACATTTTTCGTTCAATTACTTTTCATTCGCTTAAGTATTGCACAATATTGCTTGTTACTGAGTCAGTTAAAACTGTAAGCAACACTGAATATCAAAAACATACCCAACATTAATCAGGAAATCAATGCTTTAAAACGATTTGCACGCCTTGCCTGAGAGATGAAAGAAGAAAGTTTATTTTCTCTGTTCCGCTAAATAAATAGTCATGAATGAGTTTGTTGTCTCCCTTTTAACTTTAGAATCTGGCCCTTCACTTTGGGGGAGAATCAAACCTGAAGAGTGTTTCGTAATATAAGTATAATTAGATATGGCCACCTACACTAGTTTCCAAGTCAGCAGCGTTTGGTGTTTTCATCGGAACTTGATATCGACAATAAGTCGGTTATAAGTTGGTTTTCCAATGGAAGTAATGCTATTTATACCGTGTTCCATGCTCGCAGAAGAAAAAAAAACTCTAAAAAGATTTTTAAACAAAATAGTTTTAATTACAAAAAAAAATGTAATGAAAATTATCCAACGTAATCTCAGCTTCACTTTACTCAGCGAGTCGTGATGCCTGTAACAGCAGTTATTTATTTAGAAACATCTTCCAATCAGTGTAATGACCGGTCGGTGGCTGAGTTGACATCGCGTTTGGGTCCCACCCAGGCGTAGTGTGTTAAATTCCTCGGCTGGCTAAGTCCTCCATCACAACACAAGAAACATTGTCCGCTTACTGTGGTGGTAGAGGAGATTTTCAAATATTGTCAAGTTATTCGCAACCCGAGAATATTTGTTTTTCCTTTTCTAAATAAAAAATTTAAAAATAAAATAAAAATGTCAAAATAGAAATATTTTATGAATAATCACACACAATGTTTCGCGATATAATCGTGGAACACGGTGTATTACTCGCTTAAAACTATCCTAAAATAAATTACTTTGAAAATCTACTAAACTCATTCGTTAAGGAAAAGGTCAATAGTACTGTCTTACATTAGGTGCCTACCTATTTACAGATGTCACAGAAGTGAAAACATTCCGATTGTGTAATAGTTACAATTTGGGAGGCGAGTTTGGGTACCGTCGCCTCGGGAACCATTTATTGGATGACTAAACCAACACCTCTGCCATAGGTCACCCCAAGTGGTTCGCTACGTTTTTGGTTTAGCAGGGGGGGGCGGGTTCATCGGGAAATGTGTGTTCGGCATGTGGCAGATCGGGAGAGGTTCAGGAGACCCCTTGACCTCTCCAACTGGTCTCACGATCCATCGCCTAGCGCCGCAGCAGAGGGATATATTCATACGTCTGTCACTTTTGGACACACTAATCCCTAGATTCCTACCCCTCATACCTTTTTTCTTCCTCTCATTCCTTTCCTTAAAAAATACCCTCGATAAATCATCCCGAAAGAAGGCATTTTTCTCAGAAATTTGAAATTTAAAAATAAAAATACGGATGATCCACATTTGCACCTGAACATTTCAATCACCAAGAATTTAATTTATGTACAGTAACCACTGAAGGAGTATTCTAACTGTTTACACCCTTGTACGTGTGCACATCTGCTCCGCTTTGGTAAAGGTATACCTAGTCATAAATAATATGCCAAGAGATATTTTAGAACATTCAAACAGCAATGAATGCCACTCCCAGCTCCCTATACTGTCAATGTTCTCACAAACCAAACACAGCAACACATATCATACACATTCAATCATTAGTGGAGACATAAATACTCTTTTAATTGCCCCATTGACTTTAACACCCAGCTTCTTAGAGCATAAAGGTAACTCATATTAATATTACGAAGCTTTAAAACTTTTATTTGAATGAATGGGTGATACCTTGACGTGATCTTTAATAGTCCCGTAATAGAGACAAATGAATTGTTTTTAAGTCAAAAGTATCTAGTTTCAAACATTCCAAGAAAATAATGACGTCATTGATCCATTCGGCACCACAGTGATATTTGTCACATGAGAACGGGTCGCTTCTACGACTCGCTCTTAATA